>NC_086446.1:115322438-115339938 GCF_028390025.1 Pseudophryne corroboree | reverse complement strand
CACCTGGGAATACAAGGTGCTGTAGATATTTTTATACTGCCAACACCGTTCTGTTGATGCATTCCATTTTAAAACGTATTCATTTATGAACCAGTAGTTAGAAGTAGAAAAGTTCTAACAGAAACCAGAAAGTTAATCTACAGCAACACCACACTGGATACGCCCAATCTCATCTGATTTTGGAAGCTAAGCAGTGCTGGGCCTGGTTAGTACTTGGATGGGAGACCACCTGGGAATACAAGGTGCTGTAGATATTTTTATACTGCCAACACCGTTCTGTTGATGCATTCCATTTTCAAATGTATTCATTTATGAACCAGTAGTTAGAAGTAGAAAAGTTCTAACAGAAACCACAAAGCTCATCTACAGCCACACCACACTGGATACGCCCAATCTCATCTGATCTTGGAAGCTAAGCAGTGTTGGGCCTGGAAAGTTCTTGGATGGGAGACCACCTGGGAATACAAGGTGCTGTAGATATTTTTATACTACCAACACCGTTCTGTTGATGCATTCCATTTTCAAACGTATTCATTTATGAACCAGTAGTTAGAAGTAGAAAAGTTCTAACAGAAACCATAAAGCTCATCTACAGCCACACCACACTGGATACGCCCAATCTCATCTGATCTTGGAAGCTAAGCAGTGTTGGGCCTGGTTAGTACTTGGATGGGAGACCACCTGGGAATACAAGGTGCTGTAAATATTTTTATACTACCAACACCGTTCTGTTGATGCATTCCATTTTCAAACGTATTCATTTATGAACCAGTAGTTAGAAGTAGAAAAGTACTAACAGAAACCATAAAGCTCTTCTACAGCCACACCACACTGGATATGCCCAATCTCATCTGATCTTGGAAGCAAAGCAGTGTTGGGCCTGGTTAGTACTTGGATGGGAGACCACCTGGGAATACAAGGTGCTATAGATAATTTTATACTGCCAACACCGTTCTGTTGATGCATTCCATTTTAAAACGTATTCATTTATGAACCAGTAGTTAGAAGTAGAAAAGTTCTAACAGAAACCAGAAAGTTAATCTACAGCAACACCACACTGGATACGCCCAATCTCATCTGATCTTGGAAGCTAAGCAGTGCTGGGCCTGGTTAGTACTTGGATGGGAGACCACCTGGGAATACAAGGTGCTGTAGATATTTTTATACTGCCAACACCGTTCTGTTGATGCATTCCATTTTCAAATGTATTCATTTATGAACCAGTAGTTAGAAGTAGAAAAGTTCAAACAAAAACCACAAAGCTCATCTACAGCCACACCACACTGGATACGCCCAATCTCATCTGATCTTGGAAGCTAAGCAGTGTTGGGCCTGGTTAGTACTTGGATGGGAGACCACCTGGGATTACAAGGTGCTGTAGATATTTTTATACTGCCAACACCGTTCTGTTGATGCATTCCATTTTCAAATGTATTCATTTATGAACCAGTAGTTGGAAGTAGAAAAGTTCAAATAGAAACCACAAAGCTCATCTACAGCCACACCACACTGGATACGCCCAATCTCATCTGATCTTGGAAGCTAAGCAGTGTTGGGCCTGGTTAGTACTTGGATGGGAGACCACCTGGGAATACAAGGTGCTGTAGATATTTTTATACTACCAACACCGTTCTGTTGATGCATTCCATTTTCAAACGTATTCATTTATGAACCAGTAGTTAGAAGTAGAAAAGTTCTAACAGAAACCACAAAGTTCATCTACAGCCACATCACACTGGATACGCCCAATCTCATTTGATCTTGGAAGCTAAGCAGTGTTGGGCCTGGTTAGTACTTGGATGGGAGACCACCTGGGTATACAAGGTGCTGTAGATATTTTTATACTGCCAACACCGTTCTGTTGATGCATTCCATTTTCAAACGTATTCATTTATGAACCAGTAGTTAGAAGTAGAAAAGTTCTAACAGAAATCGCAAAGCTCATCTACAGCCACACCACACTGGATACGCCCAATCTCATCATATCTTGGAAGTTAAGCAGTGTTGGGCCTGGTTAGTACTTGGATGGGAGACCACCTGGGAATACAAGGTGCTGTAGATATTTTTATACTGCCAACACCATTCTGTTGATGCATTCCATTTTCAAACGTATTTATTTATGAACCAGTAGTTAGAAGTAGAAAAGTTCTAACAGAAACCATAAAGCTCATCTACAGCCACACCACACTGGATACGCCCAATCTCATCTGATCTTGGAAGCTAAGCAGTGTTGGGACTGGTTAGTACTTGGATGGGAGACCACCTGGGAATACAAGGTGCTGTAGATAATTTTATACTGCCAACACCGTTCTGTTGATGCATTCCATTTTAAAACGTATTCATTTATGAACCAGTAGTTAGAAGTAGAAAAGTTCTAACAGAAACCACAAAGTTCATCTACAGCCACACCACACTGGATACGCCCAATCTCATCTGATCTTGGAAGCTAAGCAGTGTTGGGCCTGGTTAGTACTTGGATGGGAGACCACCTGGGAATACAAGGTGCTGTAGATATTTTTATACTACCAACACTGTTCTGTTGATGCATTCCATTTTCAAACGTATTCATTTATGAACCAGTAGTTAGAAGTAGAAAAGTTCTAACAGAAACCAGAAAGTTCATCTACAGCCACACCACACTGGATACGCCCAATCTCATCTGATCTTGGAAGCTAAGCAGTGTTGGGCCTGGTTAGTACTTGGATGGGAGACCACCTGGGAATACAAGGTGCTGTAGATATTTTTATACTGCCAACACCGTTCTGTTGATGCATTCAATTTTCAAACGTATTCATTTATGAACCAGTAGTTAGAAGTAGAAAAGTTCTAACAGAAACCACAAAGCTCATCTACAGCCACACCACACTGGATACGCCCAATCTCATCTGATCTTGGAAGCTAAGCAGTGTTGGGCCTGGTTAGTACTTAGATGGGAGACCACCTGGGAATACAAGGTTCTGTAGATATTTTTATACTGCCAACACCGTTCTGTTGATGCATTCCATTTTCAAACGTATTCATTTATGAACCAGTAGTTAGAAGTAGAAAAGTTCTAACGGAAACCACAAAGCTCATCTACAGCCACACCACACTGGATACGCCCAATCTCATCTGATCTTGGAAGCTAAGCAGTGTTGGGCCTGGTTAGTACTTGGATGGGAGACCACCTGGGAATACAAGGTGCTGTAGATATTTTTATACTGCCAACACCGTTCTGTTGATGCATTCAATTTTCAAACGTATTCATTTATGAACCAGTAGTTAGAAGTAGAAAAGTTCTAACAGAAACCACAAAGCTAATCTACAGCCACACCACACTGGATACGCCCAATCTCATCTGATCTTGGAAGCTAAGCAGTGTTGGGCATGGTTAGTACTTGGATGGGAGACCACCTGGGAAAACAAGGTGCTGTAGATATTTTTATACTACCAACACCGTTCTGTTGATGCATTCCATTTTCAAACGTATTCATTTATGAACCAGTAGTTAGAAGTAGAAAAGTTCTAACAGAAACCACAAAGCTCATCTACAGCCACACATCACTGGATACGCCCAATCTCATCTGATCTTGGAAGCTAAGCAGTGTTGGGCCTGGTTAGTACTTGGATGGGAGACCACCTGGGAATACAAGGTGCTGTAAATATTTTTATACTACCAACACTGTTCTGTTGATGCATTCCATTTTCAAACGTATTCATTTATGAACCAGTAGTTAGAAGTAGAAAAGTACTAACAGAAACCATAAAGCTTTTCTACAGCCACACCACACTGGATATGCCCAATCTCATCTGATCTTGGAAGCAAAGCAGTGTTGGGCCTGGTTAGTACTTGGATGGGAGACCACCTGGGAATACAAGGTGCTGTAGATAATTTTATACTGCCAACACCGTTCTGTTGATGCATTCCATTTTAAAACGTATTCATTTATGAACCAGTAGTTAGAAGTAGAAAAGTTCTAACAGAAACCAGAAAGTTAATCTACAGCAACACCACACTGGATACGCCCAATCTCATCTGATCTTGGAAGCTAAGCAGTGCTGGGCCTGGTTAGTACTTGGATGGGAGACCACCTGGGAATACAAGGTGCTGTAGATATTTTTATACTGCCAACACCGTTCTGTTGATGCATTCCATTTTCAAATGTATTCATTTATGAACCAGTAGTTAGAAGTAGAAAAGTTCTAACAGAAACCACAAAGCTCATCTACAGCCACACCACACTGGATACGCCCAATCTCATCTGATCTTGGAAGCTAAGCAGTGTTGGGCCTGGAAAGTTCTTGGATGGGAGACCACCTGGGAATACAAGGTGCTGTAGATATTTTTATACTACCAACACCGTTCTGTTGATGCATTCCATTTTCAAACGTATTCATTTATGAACCAGTAGTTAGAAGTAGAAAAGTTCTAACAGAAACCATAAAGCTCATCTACAGCCACACTACACTGGATACGCCCAATCTCATCTGATCTTGGAAGCTAAGCAGTGTTGGGCCTGGTTAGTACTTGGATGGGAGACCACCTGGGAATACAAGGTGCTGTAAATATTTTTATACTACCAACACCGTTCTGTTGATGCATTCCATTTTCAAACGTATTCATTTATGAACCAGTAGTTAGAAGTAGAAAAGTACTAACAGAAACCATAAAGCTCTTCTACAGCCACACCACACTGGATATGCCCAATCTCATCTGATCTTGGAAGCAAAGCAGTGTTCGGCCTGGTTAGTACTTGGATGGGAGACCACCTGGGAATACAAGGTGCTGTAGATAATTTTATACTGCCAACACCGTTCTGTTGATGCATTCCATTTTAAAACGTATTCATTTATGAACCAGTAGTTAGAAGTAGAAAAGTTCTAACAGAAACCAGAAAGTTAATCTACAGCAACACCACACTGGATACGCCCAATCTCATCTGATCTTGGAAGCTAAGCAGTGCTGGGCCTGGTTAGTACTTGGATGGGAGACCACCTGGGAATACAAGGTGCTGTAGATATTTTTATACTGCCAACACCGTTCTGTTGATGCATTCCATTTTCAAATGTATTCATTTATGAACCAGTAGTTAGAAGTAGAAAAGTTCAAACAAAAACCACAAAGCTCATCTACAGCCACACCACACTGGATACGCCCAATCTCATCTGATCTTAGAAGCTAAGCAGTGTTGGGCCTGGTTAGTACTTGGATGGGAGACCACCTGGGAATACAAGGTGCTGTAGATATTTTTATACTGCCAACACCGTTCTGTTGATGCATTCCATTTTCAAACGTATTCATTTATGAACCAGTAGTTAGAAGTAGAAAAGTTCTAACAGAAACCACAAACCTCATCTACAGTCACACCACACTGGATATGCCCAATCTAATCTGATCTTGGAAGCTAAGCAGTGTTGGGCCTGGTTAGTTCTTGGATGCGAGACCACCTGGGAATACAAGGTGCTGTAGATATTTTTATACTGCCAACACCGTTCTGTTGATGCATTCCATTTTAAAACGTATTCATTTATGAACCAGTAGTTAGAAGTAGAAAAGTTCTAACATAAACCAGAAAGTTCATCTACAGCAACACCACACTGGATACGCCTAATCTCATCTGATCTTGGAAGCTAAGCAGTGTTGGGCCTGGTTAGTACTTGGATGGGAGACCACCTGGGAATACAAGGTGCTGTAGATATTTTTATACTGCCAACACCGTTCTGTTTATGCATTCCATTTTCAAATGTATTCATTTATGAACCAGTAGTTAGAAGTAGAAAAGTTCTAACAGAAACCACAAAGTTCATCTACAGCCACATCACACTGGATACGCCCAATCTCATTTGATCTTGGAAGCTAAGCAGTGTTGGGCCTGGTTAGTACTTGGATGGGAGACCACCTGGGTATACAAGGTGCTGTAGATATTTTTATACTGCCAACACCGTTCTGTTGATGCATTCCATTTTCAAACGTATTCATTTATGAACCAGTAGTTAGAAGTAGAAAAGTTCTAACAGAAATCGCAAAGCTCATCTACAGCCACACCACACTGGATACGCCCAATCTCATCATATCTTGGAAGTTAAGCAGTGTTGGGCCTGGTTAGTACTTGGATGGGAGACCACCTGGGAATACAAGGTGCTGTAGATATTTTTATACTGCCAACACCATTCTGTTGATGCATTCCATTTTCAAACGTATTTATTTATGAACCAGTAGTTAGAAGTAGAAAAGTTCTAACAGAAACCATAAAGCTCATCTACAGCCACACCACACTGGATACGCCCAATCTCATCTGATCTTGGAAGCTAAGCAGTGTTGGGACTGGTTAGTACTTGGATGGGAGACCACCTGGGAATACAAGGTACTGTAGATAATTTTATACTGCCAACACCGTTCTGTTGATGCATTCCATTTTAAAACGTATTCATTTATAAACCAGTAGTTAGAAGTAGAAAAGTTCTAACAGAAACCACAAAGTTCATCTACAGCCACACCACACTGGATACGCCCAATCTCATCTGATCTTGGAAGCTAAGCAGTGTTGGGCCTGGTTAGTACTTGGATGGGAGACCACCTGGGAATACAAGGTGCTGTAGATATTTTTATACTGCCAACACCGTTCTATTGATGCATTCCATTTTCAAACGTATTCATTTATGAACCAGTAGTTAGAAGTAGAAAAGTTCTAACAGAAACCACAAAGCTCATCAACAGCCACACCACACTGGATACGCCCAATCTCATCTGATCTTGGTAGCTAAGCAGTGTTAGGCCTGGTTAGTACTTGGATGAGAGACCACCTGGGAATACAAGGTGCTGTAGATATTTTTATACTGCCAACACCGTTCTGTTGATGCATTCAATTTTCAAACGTATTCATTTATGAACCAGTAGTTAGAAGTAGAAAAGTTCTAACAGAAACCACAAAGCTCATCTACAGCCACACCACACTGGATACGCCCAATCTCATCTGATCTTGGAAGCTAAGCAGTGTTGGGCCTGGTTAGTACTTAGATGGGAGACCACCTGGGAAAACAAGGTGCTGTAGATATTTTTATACTACCAACACTGTTCTGTTGATGCATTCCATTTTCAAACGTATTCATTTATGAACCAGTAGTTAGAAGTAGAAAAGTTCTAACAGAAACCAGAAAGTTCATCTACAGCCACACCACACTGGATACGCCCAATCTCATCTGATCTTGGAAGCTAAGCAGTGTTAGGCCTGGTTAGTACTTGGATGGGAGACCACCTGGGAATACAAGGTGCTGTAGATATTTTTATACTGCCAACACCGTTCTGTTTATGCATTCCATTTTCAAATGTAATCATTTATGAACCAGTAGTTAGAAGTAGAAAAGTTCTAACAGAAACAACAAAGCTCACCTACAGCCACACCACACTGGATACGCCCAATCTCATCTGATCTTGGAAGTTAAGCAGTGTTGGGCCTGGTTAGTACTTGGATGGGAGACCACTTGGGAATACAAGGTGCTGTAGATATTTTTATACTGCTAACACCGTTCTGTTGATGCATTCCATTTTCAAACGTATTCATTTATGAACCAGTAGTTAGAAGAAGAAAAGTTCTAAGAGAAACCACAAAGTTCATCTACAGCCACACCACACTGGATATGCCCAATCTCATCTGATCTTGGAAGCTAAGCAGTGTTGGGCCTGGTTAGTACTTGGATGGGAGACCACCTGGGAATACAAGGTACTGTAGATATTTTTATACTGCCAACACCGTTCTGTTGATGCATTCCATTTTCAAACGTATTCATTTATGAACCAGTAGTTAGAAGTAGAAAAGTTCTAACAGAAACCACAAAGCTCATCTTCAGCAACACCACACTGGATACGCCCAATCTCATCTGATCTTGGAAGCTAAGCAGTGTTGGGCCTGGTTAGTACTTGGATGGGAGACCACCTGGGAATACAAGGTGCTGTAGATATTTTTATACTGCCAACACCGTTCTGTTGATGCATTCCATTTTCAAACGTATTCATTTATGAACCAGTAGTTAGAAGTAGAAAAGTTCTAACAGAAACCATAAAGCTCATCTACAGCCACACCACATTGGATACGCCCAATCTCATCTGATCTTGGAAGCTAAGCAGTGTTGGGCCTGGTTAGTACTTGGATGGGAGTGCACCTGGGAATACAAGGTGCTGTAGATAATTTTATACTGCCAACACCGTTCTGTTGATGCATTCCATTTTAAAACGTATTCATTTATGAACCAGTAGTTAGAAGTAGAAAAGTTCTAACAGAAACCACAAAGTTCATCTACAGCCACACCACACTGGATATGCCCAATCTCATCTGATCTTGGAAGCTAAGCAGTTTTGGGCCTGGTTAGTACTTTGATGGGAGACCACCTGGGTATACAAGGTGCTGTAGATATTTTTATACTGCCAACACCGTTCTGTTGATGCATTCCATTTTCAAACGTATTCATTTATGAACCAGTAGTTAGAAGTAGAAAAGTTCTAACAGAAACCACAAAGCTCATCTACAGCCACACCACACTGGATACGCCTAATATCATCTGATCTTGGAAGATAAGCAGTGTTGGGCCTGGTTAGTACTTGGATGGGAGACCACCTGGGAATACAAGGTGCTGTAGATATTTTTATACTGCCAACACCGTTCTGTTGATGCATTCAATTTTCAAATGTATTCATTTATGAACTAGTAGTTAGAAATAGAAACGTTCAAACAGAAACCACAAAGCTCATCTACAGCCACACCACACTGGATACGCCCAATCTCATCTGATCTTGGAAGCTAAGCAGTGTTGGGCCTTGTTAGTACTTGGATGGGAGACCACCTGGGAATACAAGGTGCTGTAGATATTTTTATACTGCCAACACCGTTCTGTTGATGCATTCCATTTTAAAACGTATTCATTTATGAACCAGTAGTTAGAAGTAGAAAAGTTCTAACAGAAACCACAAAGCTCATCTATAGCCACACCACACTGGATACGCCCAATCTCATCTGATCTTGGAAGCTAAGCAGTGTTGGGCCTGGTTAGTACTTGTATGGGAGACCACCTGGGAATACAAGGTGCTGTAGATATTTTTATACTGCCAACACCGTTCTGTTGATGCATTCCATTTTCAAACGTATTCATTTATGAACCAGTAGTTAGAAGTAGAAAAGTTCTAACAGAAACCACAAAGCTCATATACAGCCACACCACACTGGATACGCCCAATCTTATCTGATCTTGGAAACTAAGCAGTGTTGGGCCTGGTTAGTACTTGGATGGGAGACCACCTGGGAATACAAGGTGCTGTAGATATTTTTATACTGCCAACACCGTTCTGTTGATGCATTCCATTTTCAAACGTATTCATTTATGAACCAGTAGTTAGAAGTAGAAAAGTTCTAACAGAAACCAGAAAGTTCATCTACAGCGACACAACACTGGATACGCCCAATCTCATCTGATCTTGGAAGCTAAGCAGTGTTGGGCCTGGTTAGTACTTGGATGGGAGACCACCTGGGAATACATGGTGCTGTAGATATTTTTATACTGCCAACACCGTTCTGTTGATGCATTCCATTTTCAAACGTATTCATTTATGAACCAGTAGTTAGAAGTAGAAAAGTTCTAACAGAAACCACAAAGCTCATCTACAGCCACTCCACACTGGATATGCCCCATCTCATCTGATCTTGGAAGCTAAGCAGTGTTGGGCCTGGTTAGTACTTGGATGGGAGACCACCTGGGAATACATGGTGCTGTAGATATTTTTATACTGCCAACACCGTTCTGTTGATGCATTCCATTTTCAAACGTATTTATTTATGAACCAGTAGTTAGAAGTAGAAAAGTTCTAACAGAAACCACAAAGCTCATCTACAGATACACCACACTGGATATGCCCAATCTCATCTGATCTTGGAAGCTAAGCAGTGTTGGGCCTGGTTAGTACTTGGATGGGAGACCACCTGGGAATACATGGTGCTGTAGATATTTTTATACTGCCAACACCGTTCTGTTGATGCATTCCATTTTCAAACGTTTTCATTTATGAACCAGTAGTTAGAAGTAGAAAAGTTCTAACAGAAACCACAAAGCTCATCTACAGCCACACCACACTGGATATGCCCAATCTCATCTGATCTTGGAAGCTAAGCAGTGTTGGGCCTGGTTAGTACTTGGATGGGAGATCACCTAGGAATACAAGGTGCTGTAGATATTTTTATACTGCCAACACCGTTCTGTTGATGCATTCCATTTTAAAATGTATTCATTTATGAACCAGTAGTTAGAAGTAGAAAAGTTCTAACAGAAACCACTAAGCTCATCTACAGCCACACCACACTGGATACGCCCAATCTCATCTGATCTTGGAAACTAAGCAGTGTTGGGCCTGGTTAGTACTTGGATGGGAGACCACCTGGGAATACAAGGTGCTGTAGATATTTTTATACTGCCAACACCGTTCTGTTGATGCATTCCATTTTAAAACGTATTCATTTATGAACCAGTAGTTAGAAGTAGAAAAGTTCTAACAGAAACCAGAAAGTTCATCTACAGCAACACCACACTGGATACGCCCAATCTCATCTGATCTTGGAAGCTAAGCAGTGTTGGGCCTGGTTAGTACTTGGATGGGAGACCACCTGGGAATACAAGGTGCTGTAGATATTTTTATACTGCCAACACCGTTCTGTTGATGCATTCCATTTTAAAACGTATTCATTTATGAACCAGTAGTTAGAAGTAGAAAAGTTCTAACAGAAACCACAAAGCTCATCTACAGCCACACCACACTGGATACGCCCAATCTCATCTGATCTTGGAAGCTAAGCAGTGTTGGGCCTGGTTAGTACTTGGATGGGAGACCACCTGGGAATACAAGGTGCTGTAGCTATTTTTATACTGCCAACACCGTTCTGTTGATGCATTCCATTTTAAAATGTATTCATTTATGAACCAGTAGTTAGAAGTAGAAAAGTTCTAACAGAAACCACTAAGCTCATCTACAGCCACACCACACTGGATATGCCCAATCTCATCTGATCTTGGAAGCTAAGCAGTGTTGGGCCTGGTTAGTACTTGGATGGGAGACCACCTGGGAATACAAGGTGCTGTAGATATTTTTATACTGCCAACAGCGTTCTGTTGATGCATTCCATTTTCAAACGTATTCATTTATGAACCAGTAGTTAGAAGTAGAAAAGTTCTAACAGAAACCACCAAGCTCATCTACAGCCACACCACACTGGATACGCCCAATCTCATCTGATCTTGGAAGCTAAGCAGTGTTGGGCCTGGTTAGTACTTGGATGGGAGACCACCTGGGAATACAAGGTGCTGTAGATATTTTTATACTGCCAACACCGTTCTGTTGATGCATTCCATTTTCAAACGTATTCATTTATGAACCAGTAGTTAGAAGTAGAAAAGTTCTAACAGAAACCACAAAGCTCATCTACAGCCACACCACACTGGATATGCCCAATCTCATCTGATCTTGGAAGCTAAGCAGTGTTGGGCCTGGTTAGTACTTGGATGGGAGACCACCTGGGAATACAAGGTGCTGTAGATATTTTTATACTGCCAACACCGTTCTGTTGATGCATTCCATTTTCAAACGTATTCATTTATGAACCAGTAGTTAGAAGTAGAAAAGTTCTAACAGAAACCACCAAGCTCATCTACAGCCACACCACACTGGATACGCCCAATCTCATCTGATCTTGGAAGCTAAGCAGTGTTGGGCCTGGTTAGTACTTGGATGGGAGACCACCTGGGAATACAAGGTGCTGTAGATATTTTTATACTGCCAACACCGTTCTGTTGATGCATTCCATTTTCAAACGTATTCATTTATGAACCAGTAGTTAGAAGTAGAAAAGTTCTAACAGAAACCAGAAAGTTTATCTACAGCAACACCACACTGGATACGCCCAATCTCATCTGATCTTGGAAGCTAAGCAGTGTTGGGCCTGGTTAGTACTTGGATGGGAGACCACCTTGGAATACAAGGTGCTGTAGATATTTTTATACTGCCAACACCGTTCTGTTGATGCATTCCATTTTCAAACGTATTCATTTATGAACCAGTAGTTAGAAGTAGAAAAGTTCTAACAGAAACCACAAAGCTCATCTACAGCCACACCGCACTGGATACGCCCAATCTCATCTGATCTTGGAAGCTAAGCAGTGTTGGGCCTGGTTAGTACTTGGATGGGAGACCACCTGGGAATACAAGGTGCTGTAGATATTTTTATACTGCCAACACCGTTCTGTTGATGCATTCCATTTTCAAACGTATTCATTTATGAACCAGTAGTTAGAAGTAGAAAAGTTCTAACAGAAACTACAAAGCTCATCTACAGCCACACCACACTGGATACGCCCAATCTCATCTGATCTTGGAAGCTAAGCAGTGTTGGGCCTGGTTAGTACTTGGATGGGAGACCACCTGGGAATACAAGGTGCTGTAGATATTTTTATACTACCAACACCGTTCTGTTGATGCATTCCATTTTCAAACGTATTCATTTATGAACCAGTAGTTAGAAGTAGAAAAGTTCAAACAGAAACCACAAAGCTCATCTACAGCCACACCACACTGGATACGCCCAATCTCATCTGATCTTGGAAGCTAAGCAGTGTTGGGCCTGGTTAATACTTGGATGGGAGACCACCTGGGAATACAAGGTGCTGTAGCTATTTTTATACTGCCAACACCGTTCTGTTGATGCATTCCATTTTCAAACGTATTCATTTATGAACCAGTAGTTAGAAGTAGAAAAGTTCAAACAGAAACCACAAAGCTCATCTACAGCCACCCCACACTGGATACGCCCAATCTCATCTGATCTTGGAAGCTAAGCAGTGTTGGGCCTGGTTAGTACTTGGATGGGAGACCACCTGGGAATACAAGGTGCTGTAGCTATTTTTATACTGCCAACACTGTACTGTTGATGCATTCCATTTTAAAACGTATTCATTTATGAACCAGTAGTTAGAAGTAGAAAAGTTCTAACAGAAACCACAAAGCTCATATACAGCCACACCACACTGGATACGCCCAATCTCATCTGATCTTGGAAGCTAAGCAGTGTTGGGCCTGGTTAGTACTTGGATGGGAGACCACCTGGGAATACAAGGTGCTGTAGCTATTTTTATACTGCCAACACCGTTCTGTTGATGCATTCCATTTTAAAACGTATTCATTTATGAACCAGTAGTTAGAAGTAGAAAAGTTCTAACAGAAACCAGAAAGTTCATCTACAGCAACACCACACTGGATACGCCCAATCTCATCTGATCTTGGAAGCTAAGCAGTGTTGGGCCTGGTTAGTACTTGGATGGGAGACCACCTGGGAATACAAGGTGCTGTAGATATCTTTATACTGCCAACACCGTTCTGTTGATGCATTCCATTTTCAAACGTATTCATTTATGAACCAGTAGTTAGAAGTAGAAAAGTTCTAACAGAAACCACAAAGCTCATCTACAGCCACACCACACTGGATACGCCCAATCTCATCTGATCTTGGAAGCTAAGCAGTGTTGGGCCTGGTTAGTACTTGGATGGGAGACCACCTGGGAATACAAGGTGCTGTAGCTATTTTTATACTGCCAACACCGTTCTGTTGATGCATTCCATTTTAAAATGTTTTCATTTATGAACCAGTAGTTAGAAGTAGAAAAGTTCTAACAGAAACCACTAAGCTCATCTACAGCCACACCACACTGGATACGCCCAATCTCATCTGATCTTGGAAGCTAAGCAGTGTTGGGCCTGGTTAGTACTTGGATGGGAGACCACCTGGGAATACAAGGTGCTGTAGATATTTTTATACTGCCAACAGCGTTCTGTTGATGCATTCCATTTTCAAACGTATTCATTTATGAACCAGTAGTTAGAAGTAGAAAAGTTCTAACAGAAACCACCAAGCTCATTTACAGCCACACCACACTGGATACGCCCAATCTCATCTGATCTTGGAAGCTAAGCAGTGTTGGGCCTGGTTAGTACTTGGATGGGAGACCACCTGGGAATACAAGGTGCTGTAGATATTTTTATACTGCCAACACCGTTCTGTTGATGCATTCCATTTTCAAACGTATTCATTTATGAACCAGTAGTTAGAAGTAGAAAAGTTCTAACAGAAACCGCAAAGCTCATCTACAGCCACACCACACTGGATATGCCCAATCTCATCTGATCTTGGAAGCTAAGCAGTGTTGGGCCTGGTTAGTACTTGGATGGGAGACCACCTGGGAATACAAGGTGCTGTAGATATTTTTATACTGCCAACACCGTTCTGTTGATGCATTCCATTTTCAAACGTATTCATTTATGAACCAGTAGTTAGAAGTAGAAAAGTTCTAACAGAAACCACCAAGCTCATCTACAGCCACACCACACTGGATACGCCCAATCTCATCTGATCTTGGAAGCTAAGCAGTGTTGGGCCTGGTTAGTACTTGGATGGGAGACCACCTGGGAATACAAGGTGCTGTAGCTATTTTTATACTGCCAACACCGTTCTGTTGATGCATTCCATTTTAAAACGTATTCATTTATGAACCAGTAGTTAGAAGTAGAAAAGTTCTAACAGAAACCAGAAAGTTCATCTACAGCAACACCACACTGGATACGCCCAATCTCATCTGATCTTGGAAGCTAAGCAGTGTTGGGCCTGGTTAGTACTTGGATGGGAGACCACCTGGGAATACAAGGTGCTGTAGCTATTTTTATACTGCCAACACCGTTCTGTTGATGCATTCCATTTTAAAATGTATTCATTTATGAACCAGTAGTTAGAAGTAGAAAAGTTCTAACAGAAACCACTAAGCTCATCTACAGCCACACCACACTGGATACGCCCAATCTCATCTGATCTTGGAAGCTAAGCAGTGTTGGGCCTGGTTAGTACTTGGATGGGAGACCACCTGGGAATACAAGGTGCTGTAGATATTTTTATACTGCCAACAGCGTTCTGTTGATGCATTCCATTTTCAAACGTATTCATTTATGAACCAGTAGTTAGAAGTAGAAAAGTTCTAACAGAAACCACCAAGCTCATCTACAGCCACACCACACTGGATACGCCCAATCTCATCTGATCTTGGAAGCTAAGCAGTGTTGGGCCTTGTTAGTACTTGGATGGGAGACCACCTGGGAATACAAGGTGCTGTAGATATTTTTATACTGCCAACAGCGTTCTGTTGATGCATTCCATTTTCAAACGTATTCATTTATGAACCAGTAGTTAGAAGTAGAAAAGTTCTAACAGAAACCACCAAGCTCATCTACAGCCACACCACACTGGATACGCCCAATCTCATCTGATCTTGGAAGCTAAGCAGTGTTGGGCCTTGTTAGTACTTGGATGGGAGACCACCTGGGAATACAAGGTGCTGTAGATATTTTTATACTGCCAACACCGTTCTGTTGATGCATTCCATTTTCAAACGTATTCATTTATGAACCAGTAGTTAGAAGTAGAAAAGTTCTAACAGAAACCACAAAGCTCATCTACAGCCACACCACACTGGATATGCCCAATCTCATCTGATCTTGGAAGCTAAGCAGTGTTGGGCCTGGTTAGTACTTGGATGGGAGACCACCTGGGAATACAAGGTGCTGTAGATATTTTTATACTGCCAACACCGTTCTGTTGATGCATTCCATTTTCAAACGTATTCATTTATGAACCAGTAGTTAGAAGTAGAAAAGTTCTAACAGAAACCACCAAGCTCATCTACAGCCACACCACACTGGATACGCCCAATCTCATCTGATCTTGGAAGCTAAGCAGTGTTGGGCCTGGTTAGTACTTGGATGGGAGACCACCTGGGAATACAAGGTGCTGTAGATATTTTTATACTGCCAACACCGTTCTGTTGATGCATTCCATTTTAAAACGTATTCATTTATGAACCAGTAGTTAGAAGTAGAAAAGTTCTAACAGAAACCAGAAAGTTCATCTACAGCAACACCACACTGGATACGCCCAATCTCATCTGATCTTGGAAGCTAAGCAGTGTTGGGCCTGGTTAGTACTTGGATGGGAGACCACCTTGGAATACAAGGTGCTGTAGATATTTTTATACTGCCAACACCGTTCTGTTGATGCATTCCATTTTCATACGTATTCATTTATGAACCAGTAGTTAGAAGTAGAAAAGTTCTAACAGAAACCACAAAGCTCATCTACAGCCACACCGCACTGGATACGCCCAATCTCATCTGATCTTGGAAGCTAAGCAGTGTTGGGCCTGGTTAGTACTTGGATGGGAGACCACCTGGGAATACAAGGTGCTGTAGATATTTTTATACTGCCAACACCGTTCTGTTGATGCATTCCATTTTCAAACGTATTCATTTATGAACCAGTAGTTAGAAGTAGAAAAGTTCTAACAGAAACTACAAAGCTCATCTACAGCCACACCACATTGGATACGCCCAATCTCATCTGATCTTGGAAGCTAAGCAGTGTTGGGCCTGGTTAGTACTTGGATGGGAGACCACCTGGGAATACAAGGTGCTGTAGATATTTTTATACTACCAGCACCGTTCTGTTGATGCATTCCATTTTCAAACGTATTCATTTATGAACCAGTAGTTAGAAGTAGAAAAGTTCAAACAGAAACCACAAAGCTCATCTACAGCCACACCACACTGGATACGCCCAATCTCATCTGATCTTGGAAGCTAAGCAGTGTTGGGCCTGGTTAGTACTTGGATGGGAGACCACCTGGGAATACAAGGTGCTGTAGCTATTTTTATACTGCCAACACCGTTCTGTTGATGCATTCCATTGTCAAACGTATTCATTTATGAACCAGTAGTTAGAAGTAGAAAAGTTCAAACAGAAACCACAAAGCTCATCTACAGCCACCCCACACTGGATACGCCCAATCTCATCTGATCTTGGAAGCTAAGCAGTGTTTGGCCTGGTTAGTACTTGGATGGGAGACCACCTGGGAATACAAGGTGCTGTAGCTATTTTTATACTGCCAACACCGTTCTGTTGATGCATTCCATTTTAAAACGTATTCATTTATGAACCAGTAGTTAGAAGAAGAAAAGTTCTAACAGAAACCACTAAGCTCATCTACAGCCACACCACACTGGATACGCCCAATCTCATCTGATCTTGGAAGCTAAGCAGTGTTGGGCCTGGTTAGTACTTGGATGGGAGACCACCTGGGAATACAAGGTGCTGTAGATATTTTTATACTGCCAACACCGTTCTGTTGATGCATTCCATTTTCAAACGTATTCATTTATGAACCAGTAGTTAGAAGTAGAAAAGTTCTAACAGAAACCACAAAGCTCATATACAGCCACACCACACTGGATACGCCCAATCTCATCTGATCTTGGAAGCTAAGCAGTGTTGGGCCTGGTTAGTACTTGGATGGGAGACCACCTGGGAATACAAGGTGCTGTAGATATTTTTATACTGCCAACACCGTTCTGTTGATGCATTCCATTTTCAAATGTATTCATTTATGAACCAGTAGT
>NC_086446.1:115287438-115319938 GCF_028390025.1 Pseudophryne corroboree | reverse complement strand
TCTAACAGAAACCACAAAGCTCATCTACAGCCACACCACATTGGATACGCCCAATCTCATCTGATCTTGGAAGCTAAGCAGTGTTGGGCCTGGTTAGTACTTGGATGGGAGACCACCTGGGAATACAAGGTGCTGTAGATATTTTTATACTGCCAACACCGTTCTGTTGATGCATTCCATTTTCAAACGTATTCATTTATGAACCAGTAGTTAGAAGTAGAAAAGTTCTAACAGAAACAACAAAGCTCATGTACAGCCACAGCACACTGGATACGCCCAATCTCATCTAATCTTGGAAGCTAAGCAGTGTTGGGCCTGGTTAGTACTTGGATGGGAGACCACCTGGGAATACAAGGTGCTGTAGATATTTTTATACTGCCAACACCGTTCTGTTGATGCATTCCATTTTCAAACGTTTTCATTTATGAACCAGTAGTTAGAAGTAGAAAAGTTCTAACAGAAACCACAAAGCTCATCTACAGCTACACTACACTGGATACGCCCAATCTCATCTGATCTTGGAAGCTAAGCAGTGTTGGGCCTGGTTAGTACTTGGATGGGAGACCACCTGGGAATACAAGGTGCTGTAGATATTTTTATACTACCAACACCGTTCTGTTGATGCATTCCATTTTCAAACGTATTCATTTATGAACCAGTAGTTAGAAGTAGAAAAGTTCTAACAGAAACCATAAAGCTCATCTACAGCCACACCACACTGGATACGCCCAATCTCATCTGATCTTGGAAGCTAAGCAGTGTTGGGCCTGGATAGTACTTGGATGGGAGACCACCTGGGAATACAAGGTGCTGTAGATATTTTTATACTACCAACACCGTTCTGTTGATGCATTCCATTTTCAAACGTATTCATTTATGAACCAGTAGTTAGAAGTAGAAAAGTTCTAACAGAAACCACAAAGCTCATCTACAGCCACACCACACTGGATACGCCCAATCTCATCTGATCTTGAAAGCTAAGCAGTGTTGGGCCTGGTTAGTACTTGGATGGGAGACCACTTGGGAATACAAGGTGCTGTAGATATTTTTATACTGCCAACACCGTTCTGTTGATGCATTCCATTTTCAAACGTATTCATTTATGAACCAGTAGTTAGAAGTAGAAAAGTTCTAACAGAAACCACAAAGCTCATCTACAGCCACACCACACTGGATACGCCCAATCTCATATGATCTTGGAAGCTAAGCAGTGTTGGGCCTGGTTAGTACTTGGATGGGAGACCACCTGGGAATACAAGGTGCTTAGATATTTTTATACTGCCAACACCGTTCTGTTGATGCATTCCATTTTCAAACGTATTCATTTATGAACCAGTAGTTAGAAGTAGAAAAGTTCTAACAGAAACCACAAAGCTCATCTACAGCCACACCACACTGGATACGCCCAATCTCATCTGATCTTGGAAGCTAAGCAGTGTTGGGCCTGGTTAGTGCTTGGATGGGAGACCACCTGGGAATACAAGGTGCTGTAGATATTTTTATACCGCCAACACCGTTCTGTTGATGCATTCCATTTTCAAATGTTTTCATTTATGAACCAGTAGTTAGAAGTAGAAAAGTTCTAACAGAAACCACAAAGCTCATCTACAGCCACACCACACTGAATACGCCCAATCTCATCTGATCTTGGAAGCTAAGCAGTGTTGGGCCTGGTTAGTACTTGGATGGGAGACCACCTGGGAATACAAGGTGCTTAGATATTTTTATACTGCCAACACCGTTCTGTTGATGCATTCCATTTTCAAACGTATTCATTTATGAACCAGTAGTTAGAAGTAGAAAATTTCTAACAGAAACCACAAAGCTCATCTACAGCCACACCACACTGGATACGCCCAATCTCATCTGATCTTGGAAGCTAAGCAGTGTTGGGCCTGGTTAGTACTTGGATGGGAGACCACCTGGGAATACAAGGTGCTGTAGATATTTTTATACTACCAACACCGTTCTGTTGATGCATTCCATTTTCAAATGTATTCATTTATGAACCAGTAGTTAGAAGTAGAAAAGTTCTAACAGAAACCACAAAGCTTATCTACAGCCACACCACACTGGATACGCCCAATCTCATCTGATTTTGGAAGCTAAGCAGTGTTGGGCATGGTTAGTACTTGGATGGGAGACCACCTGGGAATACAAGGTGCTGTAGATATTTTTATACTGCAAACACCGTTCTGTTGATGCATTCCATTTTCAAACGTATTCATTTATGAACCAGTAGTTAGAAGTAGAAAAGTTCTAACAGAAACCACAAAGCTCATCTACAGCCACACCACACTGGATACGCCCAATCTCATCTGATCTTGGAAGCTAAGCAGTGTTGGGCCTGGTTAGTACTTGGATGGGAGACCACCTGGGAATACAAGGTGCTGTAGATATTTTTATACTACCAACACCGTTCTGTTGATGCATTCCATTTTCAAATGTTTTCATTTATGAACCAGTAGTTAGAAGTAGAAAAGTTCTAACAGAAACCACAAAGCTCATCTACAGCCACACCACACTGGATACGCCCAATCTCATCTGATCTTGGAAGCTAAGCAGTGTTGGGCATGGTTAGTACTTGGATGGGAGACCACCTGGGAATACAAGGTGCTGTAGATATTTTTATACTGCAAACACCGTTCTGTTGATGCATTCCATTTTCAAACGTATTCATTTATGAACCAGTAGTTAGAAGTAGAAAAGTTCTAACAGAAACCACAAAGCTCATCTACAGCCACACCACACTGGATACGCCCAATCTCATCTGATCTTGGAAGCTAAGCAGTGTTGGGCCTGGTTAGTACTTGGATGGGAGACCACCTGGGAATACAAGGTGCTGTAGATATTTTTATACTACCAACACCGTTCTGTTGATGCATTCCATTTTCAAACGTATTCATTTATGAACCAGTAGTTAGAAGTAGAAAAGTTCTAACAGAAACCATAAAGCTCATCTACAGCCACACCACACTAGATACGCCCAATCTCATCTGATCTTGGAAGCTAAGCAGTGTTGGGCCTGGTTAGTACTTGGATGGGAGACCACCTGGGAATATAAGGTGCTGTAGATATTTTTATACTACCAACACCGTTCTGTTGATGCATTCCATTTTCAAATGTATTCATTTATGAACCAGTAGTTAGAAGTAGAAAAGTACTAACAGAAACCATAAAGCTCTTCTACAGCCACACCACACTGGATATGCCCAATCTCATCTGATCTTGGAAGCTAAGCAGTGTTGGGCCTGGTTAGTACTTGGATGGGAGACCACCTGGGAATACAAGGTGCTGTAGATATTTTTATACTGCCAACACCATTCTGTTGATGCATTCCATTTTAAAATGTATTCATTTATGAACCAGTAGTTAGAAGTAGAAAAGTTCTAACAGAAACCAGAAAGTTCATCTACAGCCACACCACACTGGATACGCCCAATCTCATCTGATCTTGGAAGCTAAGCAGTGTTGGGCCTGGTTAGTACTTGGATGGGAGACCACCTGGGAATACAAGGTGCTGTAGATATTTTTATACTACCAACACCGTTCTGTTGATGCATTCCATTTTCAAACGTATTCATTTATGAACCAGTAGTTAGAAGTAGAAAAGTTCTAACAGAAACCATAAAGCTCATCTAGAGCCAAGCCACACTGGATACGCCCAATCTCATCTGATCTTGGAAGCTATGCAGTGTTGGGCCTGGTTAGTACTTGGATGGGAGACCACCTGGGAATACAAGGTGCTGTAGATATTTTTATACTACCAACACCGTTCTGTTGATGCATTCCTTTTTCAAACGTATTCATTTATGAACCAGTAGTTAGAAGTAGAAACGTTCTAACAGAAACCACAAAGCTCATCTACAGCCACACCACACTGGATACGCCCAATCTCATCTGATCTTGGAAGCTAAGCAGTGTTGGGCCTGGTTAGTACTTGGATGGGAGACCACCTGGGAATACAAGGTGCTGTAGATATTTTTATACTGCCAACACAGTTCTGTTGATGCATTCCATTTTCAAACGTATTCATTTATGAACCAGTAGTTAGAAGTAGAAAAGTTCTAACAGAATCCACAAAGCTCATCTACAGCCACACCACACTGGATACGCCCAATGTCATCTGATCTTGGAAGCTAAGCAGTGTTGGGCCTGGTTAGTACTTAGATGGGAGACAACCTGGGAATACAAGGTGCTGTAGATATTTTTATACTACCAACACCGTTCTGTTGATGCATTCCATTTTCAAACGTATTCATTTATGAAACAGTAGTTAGAAGTAGAAAAGTTCTAACAGAAACCATAAAGCTCATCTACAGCCACACTACACTGGATACGCCCAATCTCATCTGATCTTGGAAGCGAAGCAGTGTTGGGCCTGGTTAGTACTTGGATGGGAGACCACCTGGGAATACAAGGTGCTGTAGATATTTTTATACTACCAACATCGTTCTGTTGATGCATTCCATTTCAAACGTATTCATTTATGAACCAGTAGTTAGAAGTAGAAAAGTACTAACAGAAACCATAAAGCTCTTCTACAGCCACACCACACTGGATATGCCCAATCTCATCTCATCTTGGAAGCTAAGCAGTGTTGGGCCTGATTAGTACTTGGATGGGAGACCACCTGGGAATACAAGGTGCTGTAGATAATTTTATACTGCCAACACCGTTCTGTTGATGCATTCCATTTTAAAACGTATTCATTTATGAACCAGTAGTTAGAAGTAGAAAAGTTATAACAGAAACCACAAAGTTCATCTACAGCCACACCACACTGGATACGCCCAATCTCATCTGATCTTGGAAGCTAAACAGTGTTGGGCCTGGTTAGTACTTGGATGGGAGACCACCTGGGAATACAAGGTGCTGTAGATAATTTTATACTGCCAACACCGTTCTGTTGATGCATTCCATTTTCAAACGTATTCATTTATGAACAAGTAGTTAGAAGTAGAAAAGTTCTAACAGAAACCAGAAAATTCATCTACAGCCACACCACACTGGATACGCCTAATCTCATCTGATCTTGGAAGCTAAGCAGAGTTGGGCCTGGTTAGTACTTGGATGGGAAACCACCTGGGAATACTAGGTGCTGTAGATATTTTTATACTACCAACACCGTTCTGTTGATGCATTCCATTTTCAAACGTATTCATTTATGAACCAGTAGTTAGAAGTAGAAAAGTTCTAACAGAAACCACAAAGCTCATCTGCAGCCACACCACACTGGATACGCCCAATCTCATCTGATCTTGGAAGCTAAGCAGTGTTGGGCCTGGTTAGTACTTGGATGGGAGACCACCTGGGAATACAAGGTGCTGTAGATGTTTTTATACTGCCAACACCGTTCTGTTGATGCATTCCATTTTCAAACGTATTCATTTATGAACCAGTAGTTAGAAGTAGAAAAGTTCTAACAGAAACCACAAAGCTCATCTACAGCCACACCATACTGGATACGCCCAATCTCATCTGATCTTGGAAGCTAAGCAGTGTTGGCCCTGGTTAGTACTTGGATGGGAGACCACCTGGGAATACAAGGTGCTGTAGATATTTTTATACTGCCAACACCGTTCTGTTGATGCATTCAATTTTCAAATGTATTCATTTATGAACCAGTAGTTAGAAGTAGAAAAGTTCAAACAGAAACCATAAAGCTCATCTACAGCCACACCACACTGGATACGCCCAATCTCATCTGATCTTTGAAGCTAAGCAGTGTTGGGCCTGGTTAGTACTTGGATGGGAGACCGCCTGGGAATACAAGGTGCTGTAGATAATTTTATACTGCCAACACCGTTCTGTTGATGCATTCCATTTTAAAACGTATTCATTTATGAACCAGTAGTTAGAAGTAGAAAAGTTCTAACAGAAACCAAAAAGTTCATCTACAGCCACACCATACTGGATACGTCCAATCTCATCTGATCTTGGAAGCTAAGCAGTGTTGGGCCTGGTTAGTACTTGGATGGGAGACCACCTGGGAATACAAGGTGCTGTAGATATGTTTATACTGCCAACACCGTTCTGTTGATGCATTCCATTTTCAAACGTAATCATTTATGAACCAGTAGTTAGAAGTAGAAAAGTTCTAACAGAAACCACAAAGCTTATCTACAGCCACACCACACTGGATACGCCCAATCTCATATGATCTTGGAAGCTAAGCAGTGTTGGGCCTGGTTAGTACTTGGATGGGAGACCACCTGGGAATATAAAAGGTGCTGTAGATATTTTTATACTGCCAACACCGTTCTGTTGATGCATTCCATTTTCAAACGTATTCATTTATGAACCAGTAGTTAGAAGTAGAAAAGTACTAACAGAAACCATAAAGCTCTTCTACAGCCACGCCACACTGGATATGCCCAATCTCATCTCATCTTGGAAGCTAAGCAGTGTTGGGCCTGATTAGTACTTGGATGGGAGACCACCTGGGAATACAAGGTGCTGTAGATAATTTTATACTGCCAACACCGTTCTGTTGATGCATTCCATTTTAAAACGTATTCATTTATGAACCAGTAGTTAGAAGTAGAAAAGTTATAACAGAAACCACAAAGTTCATCTACAGCCACACCACACTGGATACGCCCAATCTCATCTGATCTTGGAAGCTAAACAGTGTTGGGCCTGGTTAGTACTTGGATGGGAGACCACCTGGGAATACAAGGTGCTGTAGATGTTTTTATACTGCCAACACAGTTCTGTTGATGCATTCCATTTTCAAACGTATTCATTTATGAACCAGTAGTTAGAAGTAGAAAAGTTCTAACAGAATCCACAAAGCTCATCTACAGCCACACCACACTGGATACGCCCAATCTCATCTGATCTTGGAAGCTAAGCAGTGTTGGGCCTGGTTAGTACTTGGATGGGAGACCACCTGGGAATACAAGGTGCTGTAGATATGTTTATACTGCCAACACCGTTCTGTTGATGCATTCCATTTTCAAACGTAATCATTTATGAACCAGTAGTTAGAAGTAGAAAAGTTCTAACAGAAACCACAAAGCTCATCTACAGCCACACCACACTGGATACGCCCAATCTCATCTGATCTTGGAAGCTAAGCAGTGTTGGGCCTGGTTAGTACTTGGACGGGAGACCACCTGGGAATATAAAAGGTGCTGTAGATATTTTTATACTGCCAACACCGTTCTGTTGATGCATTCCATTTTCAAACGTGTTCATTTATGAACAAGTAGTTAGAAGTAGAAAAGTTCTAACAGAAACCAGAAAATTCATCTACAGCCACACCACACTGGATACGCCTAATCTCATCTGATCTTGGAAGCTAAGCAGTGTTGGGCCTGGTTAGTACTTGGATGGGAGACCACCTGGGAATACAAGGTGCTGTAGATATTTTTATACTACCAACACCGTTCTGTTGATGCATTCCATTTTCAAACGTATTCATTTATGAACCAGTAGTTAGAAGTAGAAAAGTTCTAACAGAAAACATAAAGCTCATCTACAGCCAAGCCACACTGGATACGCCCAATCTCATCTGATCTTGGAAGCTAAGCAGAGTTGGGCCTGGTTAGTACTTGGATGGGAGACCACCTGGGAATACTAGGTGCTGTAGATATTTTTATACTACCAACACCGTTCTGTTGATGCATTCCATTTTCAAACGTATTCATTTATGAACCAGTAGTTAGAAGTAGAAAAGTTCTAACAGAAACCGCAAAGCTCATCTGCAGCCACACCACACTGGATACGCCCAATCTCATCTGATCTTGGAAGCTAAGCAGTGTTGGGCCTGGTTAGTACTTGGATGGGAGACCACCTGGGAATACAAGGTGCTGTAGATGTTTTTATACTGCCAACATCGTTCTGTTGATGCATTCCATTTTCAAATGTATTCATTTATGAACCAGTCGTTAGAAGTAGAAAAGTTCTAACAGAAACCAAAAAGTTCATCTACAGCCACACCATACTGGATACGTCCAATCTCATCTGATCTTGGAAGCTAAGCAGTGTTGGGCCTGGTTAGTACTTGGATGGGAGACCACCTGGGAATACAAGGTACTGTAGATATTTTTATACTGCCAACACCGTTCTGTTGATGCATTCCATTTTCAAACGTATTCATTTATGAACCAGTAGTTAGAAGTAGAAAAGTTCTAACAGAAACCACAAAGCTCATCTACAGCCACACCACACTGGATACGCCCAATCTCATCTGATCTTGGAAGCTAAGCAGTGTTGGGCCTGGTTAGTACTTGGATGGGAGACCACCTGGGAATATAAAAGGTGCTGTAGATATTTTTATACTGCCAACACCGTTCTGTTGATGCATTCCATTTTCAAATGTATTCATTTATGAACCAGTAGTTAGAAGTACAAAAGTTCTAACAGAAACCATAAAGCTCATCTACAGCCACACCACACTGGATATGCCCAATCTCATCTGATCTTGGAAGCTAAGCAGTGTTGGGCCTGGTTAGTACTTGGATGGGAGACCACCTGGTAATACAAGGTGCTGTAGATAATTTTATACTGCCAACACCGTTCTGTTGATGCATTCCATTTTAAAACGTATTCATTTATGAACCAGTAGTTAGAAGTAGAAAAGTTCTAACAGAAACCACAAAGTTCATCTACAGCCACACCACACTGGATACGCCCAATCTCATCTGGTCTTGGAAGCTAAGCAGTGTTGGGCCTGGTTAGTACTTGGATGGGAGACCACCTGGGAATACAAGGTGCTGTAGATAATTTTATACTGCCAACACCGTTCTGTTGATGCATTCCATTTTCAAACGTATTCTTTTATGAACCAGTAGTTAGAAGTAGAAAAGTTCTAACAGAAACCACAAAGTTCATCTACAGCCACACCACACTGGATACGCCCAATCTCATCTGATCTTGGAAGCTAAGCAGTGTTGGGCCTGGTTAGTACTTGGATGGGAGACCACCTGGGAATACAAGGTGCTGTAGATATTTTTATACTGCCAACACCGTTCTGTTGATGCAATCTATTTTCAAACGTATTCATTTATGAACCAGTAGTTAGAAGTAGAAAAGTTCTAACAGAAACCACAAAGCTCATCTACAGCCACAACACAGTGGATACGCCCAATCTCATCTGATCTTGGAAGCTAAGCAGTGTTGGGCCTGGTTAGTACTTGGATGGGAGACCACCTGGGAATACAAGGTGCTGTAGATATTTTTATACTGCCAACACCGTTCTGTTGATGCATTCTATTTTCAAACGTATTCATTTATGAACCAGTAGTTAGAAGTAGAAAAGTTCTAACAGAAACCACAAAGCTCATCTACAGCCACAACACAGTGGATACGCCCAATCTCATCTGATCTTGGAAGCTAAGCAGTGTTGGGCCTGGTTAGTACTTGGATGGGAGACCACCTGGGAATACAAGGTGCTGTAGATATTTTATACTGCCAACACCGTTCTGTTGATGCATTCAATTTTCAAATGTATTCATTTATGAACCAGTAGTTAGAAGTAGAAAAGTTCAAACAGAAACCATAAAGCTCATCTACAGCCACACCACACTGGATACGCCCAATCTCATCTGATCTTGGAAGCTAAGCAGTGTTGGGCCTGGTTAGTACTTGGATGGGAGACCGCCTGGGAATACAAGGTGCTGTAGATAATTTTATACTGCCAACACCGTTCTGTTGATGCATTCCATTTTAAAACGTTTTCATTTATGAACCAGTAGTTAGAAGTAGAAAAGTTCTAACAGAAACCAAAAGTTCATCTACAGCCACACCACACTTGATACGTCCAATCTCATCTGATCTTGGAAGCTAAGCAGTGTTGGGCCTGGTTAGTACTTGGATGGGAGACCACCTGGGAATACAAGTTGCTGTAGATATTTTTATACTGCCAACACCGTTCTGTTGATGCATTCCATTTTCAAACGAATTCATTTATGAACCAGTAGTTAGAAGTAGAAAAGTTCTAACAGAAACCACAAAGCTCATCTACAGCCACACCACACTGGATACGCCCAATCTCATCTGATCTTGGAAGCTAAGCAGTGTTGGGCCTGGTTAGTACTTGGATGGGAGACCACCTGGGAATACAACGTGCTGTAGATATTTTTATACTGCCAACACCGTTCTGTTGATGCATTCCATTTTAAAACGTATTCATTTATGAACCAGTAGTTAGAAGTAGAAAAGTTCTAACAGAAACCAGAAAGTTCATCTACAGCAACACCACACTGGATACGCCCAATCTCATCTGATCTTGGAAGCTAAGCAGTGTTGGGCCTGGTTAGTACTTGGATGGGAGACCACCTGGGAATACAAGGTGCTGTAGATATTTTTATACTGCCAACACCGTTCTGTTGATGCATTCAATTTTCAAATGTATTCATTTATGAACCAGTAGTTAGAAGTAGAAAAGTTCAAACAGAAACCACAAAGCTCATCTACAGCCACACCACACTGGATACGCCCAATCTCATCTGATCTTGGAAGCTAAACAGTGTTGGGCCTGGTTAGTACTTGGATGGGAGACCACCTGGGAATACAAGGTGCTGTAGATAATTTTATACTGCCAACACCGTTCTGTTGATGCATTCCATTTTAAAACGTATTCATTTATGAACCAGTAGTTAGAAGTAGAAAAGTTCTAACAGAAACCACAAAGTTCATCTACAGCCACACCACACTGGATACGCCCAATCTCATCTGATCTTGGAAGCTAAGCAGTGTTGGGCCTGGTTAGTACTTGGATGGGAGACCACCTGGGAATACAAGGTGCTGTAGATAATTTTATACTCCCAACACCGTTCTGTTGATGCATTCCATTTTCAAACGTATTCTTTTATGAACCAGTAGTTAGAAGTAGAAAAGTTCTAACAGAAACCACAAAGTTCATCTACAGCCACACCACACTGGATACGCCCAATCTCATCTGATCTTGGAAGCTAAGCAGTGTTGGGCCTGGTTAGTACTTGGATGGGAGACCACCTGGGAATACAAGGTGCTGTAGATATTTTTATACTGCCAACACCGTTCTGTTGATGCATTCTATTTTCAAACTTATTCATTTATGAACCAGTAGTTAGAAGTAGAAAAGTTCTAACAGAAACCAGAAAGTTCATCTTCAGCAACACCACACTGGATACGCCCAATCTCATCTTATCTTGGAAGCTAAGCAGTGTTGGGCCTGGTTAGTACTTGGATGGGAGACCACCTGGGAATACAAGGTGCTGTAGATATTTTTATACTGCCAACACCGTTCTGTTGATGCATTCCATTTTAAAATGTATTCATTTATGAACCAGTAGTTAGAAGTAGAAAAGTTCAAACAGAAACCCCAAAGCTCATCTACAGCCACACCACACTGGATACGCCCAATCTCATCTGATCTTGGAAGCTAAGCAGTGTTGGGCCTGGTTAGTACTTGGATGGGAGACCACCTGGGAATACAAGGTGCTGTAGATAATTTTATACTCCCAACACCGTTCTGTTGATGCATTCCATTTTCAAACGAATTCATTTATGAACCAGTAGTTAGAAGTAGAAAAGTTCTAACAGAAACCACAAAGCTCATCTACAGCCACACCACAATGGATACGCCCAATCTCATCTGACCTTGGAAGCTAAGCAGTGTTGGGCCTGGTTAGTACTTGGATGGGAGACCACCTGGGAATACAACGTGCTGTAGATATTTTTATACTGCCAACACCGTTCTGTTGATGCATTCCATTTTAAAACGTATTCATTTATGAACCAGTAGTTAGAAGTAGAAAAGTTCTAACAGAAACCAGAAAGTTCATCTACAGCAACACCACACTGGATACGCCCAATCTCATCTGATCTTGGAAGCTAAGCAGTGTTGGGCCTGGTTAGTACTTGGATGGGAGACCACCTGGGAATACAAAGTGCTGTAGATATTTTTATACTGCCAACACCGTTCTGTTGATGCATTCCATTTTAAAATGTATTCATTTATGAACCAGTAGTTAGAAGTAGAAAAGTTCAAACAGAAACCACAAAGCTCATCTACAGCCACACCACACTGGATACGCCCAATCTCATCTGATCTTGGAAGCTAAGCAGTGTTGGGCCTGGTTAGTACTTGGATGGGAGACCACCTGGGAATTCAAGGTGCTGTAGATATTTTTATACTGCCAACACCGTTCTGTTGATGCATTCAATTTTCAAACGTATTCTTTTATGAACCAGTAGTTAGAAGTAGAAAAGTTCTCACAGAAACCACAAAGTTCATCTACAGCCACACCACACTGCATACGCCCAATCTCATCTGATCTTGGAAGCTAAGCAGTGTTGGGCCTGGTTAGTACTTGGATGGGAGACCACCTGGGAATACAAGGTGCTGTAGATATTTTTATACTGCCAACACCGTTCTGTTGATGCATTCTATTTTCAAACGTATTCATTTATGAACCAGTAGTTAGAAGTAGAAAAGTTCTAACAGAAACCACAAAGCTCATCTACAGCCAAAACACAGTGGATACGCCCAATCTCATCTGATCTTGAAAGCTAAGCAGTGTTGGGCCTGGTTAGTATTTGGATAGGAGACCACCTGGGATTACAAGGTGCTGTAGATATTTTATACTGCCAACAATGTTCTGTTGATGCATTCAATTTTCAAATGTATTCATTTATGAACCAGAAGTTAGAAGTAGAAAAGTTCAAACAGAAACCATAAAGCTCATCTACAGCCACACCACACTGGATACGCCCAATCTCATCTGATCTTGGAAGCTAAGCAGTGTTGGGCCTGGTTAGTACTTGGATGGGAGACCACCTGGGAATACAAGGTGCTGTAGATAATTTTATACTGCCAACACCGTTCTGTTGATGCATTCCATTTTAAAACGTATTCATTTATGAACCAGTAGTTTGAAGTAAAAAAGTTCTAACAGAAACCAAAAAGTTCATCTACAGCCACACCACACTGGATACGTCTAATCTCATCTGATCTTGGAAGCTAAGCAGTGTTGGGCCTGGTTAGTACTTGGATGGGAGACCACCTGGGAATACAAGGTGCTGTAGATATTTTTATACTGCCAACACCGTTCTGTTGATGCATTCCATTTTAAAACGTATTCATTTATGAACCAGTAGTTTGAAGTAAAAAAGTTCTAACAGAAACCAAAAAGTTCATCTACAGCCACACCACACTGGATACGCCCAATCTCATCTGATCTTGGAAGCTAAGCAGTGTTGGGCCTGGTTAGTACTTGGATGGGAGACCACCTGGGAATACAAGGTGCTTAGATATTTTTATACTGCCAACACCGTTCTGTTGATGCATTCCATTTTCAAACGTTTTCATTTATGAACCAGTAGTTAGAAGTAGAAAATTTCTAACAGAAACCACAAAGCTCATCTACAGCCACACCACACTGGATACGCCCAATCTCATCTGATCTTGGAAGCTAAGCAGTGTTGGGCATGGTTAGTACTTGGATGGGAGACCACCTGGGAATACAAGGTGCTGTAGATATTTTTATACTGCAAACACCGTTCTGTTGATGCATTCCATTTTCAAACGTATTCATTTATGAACCAGTAGTTAGAAGTAGAAAAGTTCTAACAGAAACCACAAAGCTCATCTACAGCCACACCACACTGGATACGCCCAATCTCATCTGATCTTGGAAGCTAAGCAGTGTTGGGCCTGGTTAGTACTTGGATGGGAGACCACCTGGGAATACAAGGTGCTGTAGATATTTTTATACTACCAACACCGTTCTGTTGATGCATTCCATTTTCAAATGTATTCATTTATGAAACAGTAGTTAGAAGTAGAAAAGTTCTAACAGAAATCATAAAGCTCATCTACAGCCACACCACACTAGATACGCCCAATCTCATCTGATCTTGGAAGCTAAGCAGTGTTGGGCCTGGTTAGTACTTGGATGGGAGACCACCTGGGAATACAAGGTGCTGTAGATATTTTTATACTACCAACACCGTTCTGTTGATGCATTCCATTTTCAAATGTATTCATTTATGAACCAGTAGTTAGAAGTAGAAAAGTACTAACAGAAACCATAAAGCTCTTCTACAGCCACACCACACTGGATATGCCCAATCTCATCTGATCTTGGAAGCTAAGCAGTGTTGGGCCTGGTTAGTACTTGGATGGGAGACCACCTGGGAATACAAGGTGCTGTAGATATTTTTATACTGCCAACACCATTCTGTTGATGCATTCCATTTTAAAATGTATTCATTTATGAACCAGTAGTTAGAAGTAGAAAAGTTCTAACAGAAACCAGAAAGCTTATCTACAGCCACACCACACTGGATACGCCCAATCTCATCTGATCTTGGAAGCTAAGCAGTGTTGGGCCTGGTTAGTACTTGGATGGGAGACCGCCTGGGAATACAAGGTGCTGTAGATAATTTTATACTGCCAACACCGTTCTGTTGATGCATTCCATTTTAAAACGTTTTCATTTATGAACCAGTAGTTAGAAGTAGAAAAGTTCTAACAGAAACCAAAAGTTAATCTACAGCCACACCACACTGGATACGTCCAATCTCATCTGATCTTGGAAGCTGAGCAGTGTTGGGCCTGGTTAGTACTTGGATGGGAGACCACCTGGGAATACAAGGTGCTGTAGATATTTTTATACTGCCAACACCGTTCTGTTGATGCATTCCATTTTCAAACGAATTCATTTATGAACCAGTAGTTAGAAGTAGAAAAGTTCTAACAGAAACCACAAAGCTCATCTACAGCCACACCACACTGGATACGCCCAATCTCATCTGATCTTGGAAGCTAAGCAGTGTTGGGCCTGGTTAGTACTTGGATGGGAGACCACCTGGGAATACAACGTGCTGTAGATATTTTTATACTGCCAACACCGTTCTGTTGATGCATTCCATTTTAAAACGTATTCATTTATGAACCAGTAGTTAGAAGTAGAAAAGTTCTAACAGAAACCAGAAAGTTCATCTACAGCAACACCACACTGGATACGCCCAATCTCATCTGATCTTGGAAGCTAAGCAGTGTTGGGCCTGGTTAGTACTTGGATGGGAGACCACCTGGGAATACAAGGTGCTGTAGATATTTTTATACTGCCAACACCGTTCTGTTAATGCATTCCATTTTAAAACGTATTCATTTATGAACCAGTAGTTAGAAGTAGAAAAGTTCAAACAGAAACCACAAAGCTCATCTACAGCCACACCACACTGGATACGCCCAATCTCATCTGATCTTGGAAGCTAAGCAGTGTTGGGCCTGGTTAGTACTTGGATGGGAGACCACCTGGGAATACAAGGTGCTGTAGATATTTTTATACTGCCAACACCGTTCTGTTGATGCATTCAATTTTCAAACGCATTCTTTTATGAACCAGTAGTTAGAAGTAGAAAAGTTCTCACAGAAACCACAAAGTTCATCTACAGCCACACCACACTGCATACGCCCAATCTCATCTGATCTTGGAAGCTAAGCAGTGTTGGGCCTGGTTAGTACTTGGATGGGAGACCACCTGGGAATACAAGGTGCTGTAGATATTTTTATACTGCCAACACCGTTCTGTTGATGCATTCTATTTTCAAACGTAATCATTTATGAACCAGTAGTTAGAAGTAGAAAAGTTCTAACAGAAACCACAAAGCTCATCTACAGCCAAAACACAGTGGATACGCCCAATCTCATCTGATCTTGAAAGCTAAGCAGTGTTGGGCCTGGTTAGTATTTGGATAGGAGACCACCTGGGATTACAAGGTGCTGTAGATATTTTATACTGCCAACAATGTTCTGTTGATGCATTCAATTTTCAAATGTATTCATTTATGAACCAGAAGTTAGAAGTAGAAAAGTTCAAACAGAAACCATAAAGCTCATCTACAGCCACACCACACTGGATACGCCCAATCTCATCTGATCTTGGAAGCTAAGCAGTGTTGGGCCTGGTTAGTACTTGGATGGGAGACCACCTGGGAATACAAGGTGCTGTAGATAATTTTATACTGCCAACACCGTTCTGTTGATGCATTCCATTTTAAAACGTATTCATTTATGAACCAGTAGTTTGAAGTAAAAAAGTTCTAACAGAAACCAAAAAGTTCATCTACAGCCACACCACACTGGATACGTCTAATCTCATCTGATCTTGGAAGCTAAGCAGTGTTGGGCCTGGTTAGTACTTGGATGGGAGACCACCTGGGAATACAAGGTGCTGTAGATATTTTTATACTGCCAACACCGTTCTGTTGATGCATTCCATTTTCAAATGTATTTATTTATGAACCAGTAGTTAGAAGTAGAAAAGTTCTAACAGAAACCACAACGCTCATCTACAGCCACACCACACTGGATACGCCCAATCTCATCTGATCTTGGAAGCTAAGCAGTGTTGGGCCTGGTTAGTACTTGGATGGGAGACCACCTGGGAATACAAGGTGCTTAGATATTTTTATACTGCCAACACCGTTCTGTTGATGCATTCCATTTTCAAACGTATTCATTTATGAACCAGTAGTTAGAAGTAGAAAATTTCTAACAGAAACCACAAAGCTCATCTACAGCCACACCACACTGGATACGCCCAATCTCATCTGATCTTGGAAGCTAAGCAGTGTTGGGCATGGTTAGTACTTGGATGGGAGACCACCTGGGAATACAAGGTGCTGTAGATATTTTTATACTGCAAACACCGTTCTGTTGATGCATTCCATTTTCAAACGTATTCATTTATGAACCAGTAGTTAGAAGTAGAAAAGTTCTAACAGAAACCACAAAGCTCATCTACAGCCACACCGCACTGGATACGCCCAATCTCATCTGATCTTGGAAGCTAAGCAGTGTTGGGCCTGGTTAGTACTTGGATGGGAGACCACCTGGGAATACAAGGTGCTGTAGATATTTTTATACTACCAACACCGTTCTGTTGATGCATTCCATTTTCAAATGTATTCATTTATGAAACAGTAGTTAGAAGTAGAAAAGTTCTAACAGAAACCATAAAGCTCATCTACAGCCACACCACACTAGATACGCCCAATCTCATCTGATCTTGGAAGCTAAGCAGTGTTGGGCCTGGTTAGTACTTGGATGGGAGACCACCTGGGAATACAAGGTGCTGTAGATATTTTTATACTACCAACACCGTTCTGTTGATGCATTCCATTTTCAAATGTATTCATTTATGAACCAGTAGTTAGAAGTAGAAAAGTACTAACAGAAACCATAAAGCTCTTCTACAGCCACACCACACTGGATATGCCCAATCTCATCTGATCTTGGAAGCTAAGCAGTGTTGGGCCTGGTTAGTACTTGGATGGGAGACCACCTGGGAATACAAGGTGCTGTAGATATTTTTATACTACCAACACCGTTCTGTTGATGCATTCCATTTTCAAATGTATTCATTTATGAACCAGTAGTTAGAAGTAGAAAAGTACTAACAGAAACCATAAAGCTCTTCTACAGCCACACCACACTGGATATGCCCAATCTCATCTGATCTTGGAAGCTAAGCAGTGTTGGGCCTGGTTAGTACTTGGATGGGAGACCACCTGGGAATACAAGGTGCTGTAGATATTTTTATACTGCCAACACCATTCTGTTGATGCATTCCATTTTAAAATGTATTCATTTATGAACCAGTAGTTAGAAGTAGAAAAGTTCTAACAGAAACCAGAAAGTTCATCTACAGCCACACCACACTGGATACGCCCAATCTCATCTGATCTTGGAAGCTAAGCAGTGTTGGGCCTGGTTAGTACTTGGATGGGAGACCAACTGGGAATACAAAGTGCTGTAGATATTTTTATACTACCAACACCGTTCTGTTGATGCATTCCATTTTCAAACGTATTCATTTATGAACCAGTAGTTAGAAGTAGAAAAGTTCTAACAGAAACCATAAAGCTCATCTAGAGCCAAGCCACACTGGATACGCCCAATCTCATCTGATCTTGGAAGCTAAGCAGTGTTGGGCCTGGAAAGTACTTGGATGGGAGACCACCTGGGAATACAAGGTGCTGTAGATATTTTTATACTACCAACACCGTTCTGTTGATGCATTCCTTTTTCAAACGTATTCATTTATGAACCAGTAGTTAGAAGTAGAAAAGTTCTAACAGAAACCACAAAGCTCATCTACAGCCACACCACACTGGATACGCCCAATCTCATCTGATCTTGGAAGCTAAGCAGTGTTGGGCCTGGTTAGTACTTGGATGGGAGACCACCTGGGAATACAAGGTGCTGTAGATATTTTTATACCGCCAACACCGTTCTGTTGATGCATTCCATTTTCAAATGTATTCATTTATGAACCAGTAGTTAGAAGTAGAAAAGTTCTAACAGAAACCACAAAGCTCATCTACAGCCACACCACACTGGATACGCCCAATCTCATCTGATCTTGGAAGCTAAGCAGTGTTGGGACTGGTTAGTACTTGGATGGGAGACCACCTGGGAATACAATGTGCTGTAGATATTTTTATACTGCCAACACCGTTCTGTTGATGCATTCCATTTTCAAATGTATTCATTTATGAACCAGTAGTTAGAAGTAGAAAAGTTCAAACAGAAACCACAAAGCTCATCTACAGCCACACCACACTGGATACGCCCAATCTCATCTGATCTTGGAAGCTAAGCAGTGTTGGGCCTGGTTAGTACTTGGATGGGAGACCACCTGGGAATACAATGTGCTGTAGATATTTTTATACTGCCAACACCGTTCTGTTGATGCATTCCATTTTCAAACGTATTCATTTATGAACCAGTAGTTAGAAGTAGAAAAGTTCTAACAGAAACCACAAAGCTTATCTACAGCCACACCACACTGGATACGCCCAATCTCATCTGATCTTGGAAGCTAAGCAGTGTTGGGCCTGGTTAGTACTTGGATGGGAGACCACCTGGGAATACAAGGTGCTGTAGATATTTTTATACTGCCAACACCGTTCTGTTGATGCATTCCATTTTCAAACGTATTCATTTATGAACCAGTAGTTAGAAGTAGAAAAGTTCTAACAGAATCCACAAAGCTCATCTACAGCCACACCACACTGGATACGCCCAATCTCATCTGATCTTGGAAGCTAAGCAGTGTTGGGCCTGGTTAGTACTTGGATGGGAGACCACCTGGGAATACAAGGTGCTGTAGATATTTTTATACTGCCAACACAGTTCTGTTGATGCATTCCATTTTCAAACGTATTCATTTATGAACCAGTAGTTAGAAGTAGAAAAGTTCTAACAGAATCCACAAAGCTCATCTACAGCCACACCACACTGGATACGCCCAATCTCATCTGATCTTGGAAGCTAAGCAGTGTTGGGCCTGGTTAGTACTTAGATGGGAGACAACCTGGGAATACAAGGTGCTGTAGATATTTTTATACTACCAACACCGTTCTGTTGATGCATTCCATTTTCAAACGTATTCATTTATGAAACAGTAGTTAGAAGTAGAAAAGTTCTAACAGAAACCATAAAGCTCATCTACAGCCACACTACACTGGATACGCCCAATCTCATCTGATCTTGGAAGCGAAGCAGTGTTGGGCCTGGTTAGTACTTGGATGGGAGACCACCTGGGAATACAAGGTGCTGTAGATATTTTTATACTACCAACATCGTTCTGTTGATGCATTCCATTTTCAAACGTATTCATTTATGAACCAGTAGTTAGAAGTAGAAAAGTACTAACAGAAACCATAAAGCTCTTCTACAGCCACACCACACTGGATATGCCCAATCTCATCTCATCTTGGAAGCTAAGCAGTGTTGGGCCTGATTAGTACTTGGATGGGAGACCACCTGGGAATACAAGGTGCTGTAGATAATTTTATACTGCCAACACCGTTCTGTTGATGCATTCCATTTTAAAACGTATTCATTTATGAACCAGTAGTTAGAAGTAGAAAAGTTATAACAGAAACCACAAAGTTCATCTACAGCCACACCACACTGGATACGCCCAATCTCATCTGATCTTGGAAGCTAAACAGTGTTGGGCCTGGTTAGTACTTGGATGGGAGACCACCTGGGAATACAAGGTGCTGTAGATAATTTTATACTGCCAACACCGTTCTGTTGATGCATTCCATTTTCAAACGTATTCATTTATGAACAAGTGGTTAGAAGTAGAAAAGTTCTAACAGAAACCAGAAAATTTATTTACAGCCACACCACACTGGATACGCCTAATCTCATCTGATCTTGGAAGCTAAGCAGTGTTGGGCCTGGTTAGTACTTGGATGGGAGACCACCTGGGAATACAAGGTGCTGTAGATATTTTTATACTACCAACACCGTTCTGTTGATGCATTCCATTTTCAAACGTATTCATTTATGAACCAGTAGTTAGAAGTAGAAAAGTTCTAACAGAAAACATAAAGCTCATCTACAGCCAAGCCACACTGGATACGCCCAATCTCATCTGATCTTGGAAGCTAAGCAGAGTTGGGCCTGGTTAGTACTTGGATGGGAGACCACCTGGGAGTACTAGGTGCTGTAGATATTTTTATACTACCAACACCGTTCTGTTGATGCATTCCATTTTCAAACGTATTCATTTATGAACCAGTAGTTAGAAGTAGAAAAGTTCTAACAGAAACCACAAAGCTCTTCTGCAGCCACACCACACTGGATACGCCCAATCTCATCTGATCTTGGAAGCTAAGCAGTGTTGGGCCTGGTTAGTACTTGGATGGGAGACCACCTGGGAATACAAGGTGCTGTAGATGTTTTTATACTGCCAACACCGTTCTGTTGATGCATTCCATTTTCAAATGTATTCATTTATGAACCAGTCGTTAGAAGTAGAAAAGTTCTAACAGAAACCACAAAGTTCATCTACAGCTACACCACACTGGATACGCCCAATCTCATCTGATCTTGGAAGCTAAACAGTGTTGGGCCTGGTTAGTACTTGGATGGGAGACCACCTGGGAATACAAGGTGCTGTAGATAATTTTATACTGCCAACACCGTTCTGTTGATGCATTCCATTTTCAAACGTATTCATTTATGAACCAGTAGTTAGAAGTAGAAAAGTTCTAACAGAAACCACAAAGTTCATCTACAGCCACACCACACTGGATACGCCCAATCTCATCTGATCTTGGAAGCTAAGCAGTGTTGGGCCTGGTTAGTACTTGGATGGGAGACCACCTGGGAATACAAGGTGCTGTAGATATTTTTATACTGCCAACACCGTTCTGTTGATGCATTCCATTTTCAAACGTATTCATTTATGAACCAGTAGTTAGAAGTAGAAAAGTTCTAACAGAAACCACAAAGCTCATCTACAGCCACACCATACTGGATACGCCCAATCTCATCCGATCTTGGGAGCTAAGCAGTGTTGGCCCTGGTTAGTACTTGGATGGGAGACCACCTGGGAATACAAGGTGCTGTAGATATTTTTATACTACCAACATCGTTCTGTTGATGCATTCCATTTTCAAACGTATTCATTTATGAACCAGTAGTTAGAAGTAGAAAAGTACTAACAGAAACCATAAAGCTCTTCTACAGCCACACCACACTGGATACGCCCAATCTCATCTGATCTTGGAAGCTAAGCAGTGTTGGGCCTGGTTAGTACTTAGATGGGAGACAACCTGGGAATACAAGGTGCTGTAGATATTTTTATACTACCAACACCGTTCTGTTGATGCATTCCATTTTCAAACGTATTCATTTATGAAACAGTAGTTAGAAGTAGAAAAGTTCTAACAGAAACCATAAAGCTCATCTACAGCCACACTACACTGGATACGCCCAATCTCATCTGATCTTGGAAGCGAAGCAGTGTTGGGCCTGGTTAGTACTTGGATGGGAGACCACCTGGGAATACAAGGTGCTGTAGATATTTTTATACTACCAACATCGTTCTGTTGATGCATTCCATTTTCAAACGTATTCATTTATGAACCAGCAGTTAGAAGTAGAAAAGTACTAACAGAAACCATAAAGCTCTTCTACAGCCACACCACACTGGATATGCCCAATCTCATCTCATCTTGGAAGCTAAGCAGTGTTGGGCCTGATTAGTACTTGGATGGGAGACCACCTGGGAATACAAGGTGCTGTAGATAATTTTATACTGCCAACACCGTTCTGTTGATGCATTCCATTTTAAAACGTATTCATTTATGAACCAGTAGTTAGAAGTAGAAAAGTTATAACAGAAACCACAAAGTTCATCTACAGCCACACCACACTGGATACGCCCAATCTCATCTGATCTTGGAAGCTAAACAGTGTTGGGCCTGGTTAGTACTTGGATGGGAGACCACCTGGGAATACAAGGTGCTGTAGATAATTTTATACTGCCAACACCGTTCTGTTGATGCATTCCATTTTCAAACGTATTCATTTATGAACAAGTAGTTAGAAGTAGAAAAGTTCTAACAGAAACCAGAAAATTTATTTACAGCCACACCACACTGGATACGCCTAATCTCATCTGATCTTGGAAGCTAAGCAGTGTTGGGCCTGGTTAGTACTTGGATGGGAGACCACCTGGGAATACAAGGTGCTGTAGATATTTTTATACTACCAACACCGTTCTGTTGATGCATTCCATTTTCAAACGTATTCATTTATGAACCAGTAGTTAGAAGTAGAAAAGTTCTAACAGAAAACATAAAGCTCATCTACAGCCAAGCCACACTGGATACGCCCAATCTCATCTGATCTTGGAAGCTAAGCAGAGTTGGGCCTGGTTAGTACTTGGATGGGAGACCACCTGGGAGTACTAGGTGCTGTAGATATTTTTATACTACCAACACCGTTCTGTTGATGCATTCCATTTTCAAACGTATTCATTTATGAACCAGTAGTTAGAAGTAGAAAAGTTCTAACAGAAACCACAAAGCTCTTCTGCAGCCACACCACACTGGATACGCCCAATCTCATCTGATCTTGGAAGCTAAGCAGTGTTGGGCCTGGTTAGTACTTGGATGGGAGACCACCTGGGAATACAAGGTGCTGTAGATGTTTTTATACTGCCAACACCGTTCTGTTGATGCATTCCATTTTCAAATGTATTCATTTATGAACCAGTCGTTAGAAGTAGAAAAGTTCTAACAGAAACCACAAAGTTCATCTACAGCTACACCACACTGGATACGCCCAATCTCATCTGATCTTGGAAGCTAAACAGTGTTGGGCCTGGTTAGTACTTGGATGGGAGACCACCTGGGAATACAAGGTGCTGTAGATAATTTTATACTGCCAACACCGTTCTGTTGATGCATTCCATTTTCAAACGTATTCATTTATGAACCAGTAGTTAGAAGTAGAAAAGTTCTAACAGAAACCACAAAGTTCATCTACAGCCACACCACACTGGATACGCCCAATCTCATCTGATCTTGGAAGCTAAGCAGTGTTGGGCCTGGTTAGTACTTGGATGGGAGACCACCTGGGAATACAAGGTGCTGTAGATATTTTTATACTGCCAACACCGTTCTGTTGATGCATTCCATTTTCAAACGTATTCATTTATGAACCAGTAGTTAGAAGTAGAAAAGTTCTAACAGAAACCACAAAGCTCATCTACAGCCACACCATACTGGATACGCCCAATCTCATCCGATCTTGGAAGCTAAGCAGTGTTGGCCCTGGTTAGTACTTGGATGGGAGACCACCTGGGAATACAAGGTGCTGTAGATATTTTTATACTGCCAACACCGTTCTGTTGATGCATTCAATTTTCAAATGTATTCATTTATGAACCAGTAGTTAGAAGTAGAAAAGTTCAAACAGAAACCATAAAGCTCTTCTACAGCCACACCACACTGGATACGCCCAATCTCATCTGATCTTGGAAGCTAAGCAGTGTTGGGCCTGGTTAGTACTTGGATGGGAGACCGCCTGGGAATACAAGGTGCTGTAGATAATTTTATACTGCCAACACCGTTCTGTTGATGCATTCCATTTTAAAACGTATTCATTTATGAACCAGTAGTTAGAAGTAGAAAAGTTCTAACAGAAACCAAAAAGTTCATCTACAGCCACACCATACTGGATACGTCCAATCTCATCTGATCTTGGAAGCTAAGCAGTGTTGGGCCTGGTTAGTACTTGGATGGGAGACCACCTGGGAATACAAGGTGCTGTAGATATGTTTATACTGCCAACACCGTTCTGTTGATGCATTCCATTTTCAAACGTATTCATTTATGAACCAGTAGTTAGAAGTAGAAAAGTTCTAACAGAAATCATAAAGCTCATCTACAGCCAAGCCACACTGTATACGCCCAATCTCATCTGATCTTGGAAGCTAAGCAGAGTTAAGCCTGGTTAGTACTTGGATGGGAGACCACCTGGGAATACAAGGTGCTGTAGATATTTATATACTACCAACACCGTTCTGTTGATGCATTCCATTTTCAAACGTATTCATTTATGAACCAGTAGTTAGAAGTAGAAAAGTTCTAACAGAAACCACAAAGCTCCTCTACAGCCACACCACACTGTATACGCCCAATCTCATCTGATCTTGGAAGCTAAGCAGTGTTGGGCCTGGTTAGTACTTGGATGGGAGACCACCTGGGACTACAAGGTGCTGTAGATAATTTTATACTGCCAACACCGTTCTGTTGATGCATTCCATTTTCAAACGTATTATTTTATGAACCAGTAGTTAGAAGTAGAAAAGTTCTAACAGAAACCACAAAGTTCATCTACAGCCACACCACACTGGATACGCCCAATCTCATCTGATCTTGGAAGCTAAGCAGTGTTGGGCCTGGTTAGTACTTGGATGGGAGACCACCTGGGAATACAAGGTGCTGTAGATATTTTTATACTGCCAACACCGTTCTGTTGATGCATTCTATTTTCAAACGTATTCATTTATGAACCAGTAGTTAGAAGTAGAAAAGTTCTAACAGAAACCACAAAGCTCATCTACAGCCACAACACAGTGGATACGCCCAATCTCATCTGATCTTGGAAGCTAAGCAGTGTTGGGCCTGGTTAGTACTTGGATGGGAGACCACCTGGGAATACAAGGTGCTGTAGATATTTTTATACTGCCAACACCGTTCTGTTGATGCATTCTATTTTCAAACGTATTCATTTATGAACCAGTAGTTAGAAGTAGAAAAGTTCTAACAGAAACCACAAAGCTCATCTACAGCCACAACACAGTGGATACGCCCAATCTCATCTGATCTTGGAAGCTAAGCAGTGTTGGGCCTGGTTAGTACTTGGATGGGAGACCACCTGGGAATACAAGGTGCTGTAGATATTTTATACTGCCAACACCGTTCTGTTGATGCATTCAATTTTCAAATGTATTCATTTATGAACCAGTAGTTAGAAGTAGAAAAGTTCAAACAGAAACCATAAAGCTCATCTACAGCCACACCACACTGGATACGCCCAATCTCATCTGATCTTGGAAGCTAAGCAGTGTTGGGCCTGGTTAGTACTTGGATGGGAGACTGCCTGGGAATACAAGGTGCTGTAGATAATTTTATACTGCCAACACCGTTCTGTTGATGCATTCCATTTTAAAACGTTTTCATTTATGAACCAGTAGTTAGAAGTAGAAAAGTTCTAACAGAAACCAAAAGTTCATCTACAGCCACACCACACTGGATACGTCCAATCTCATCTGATCTTGGAAGCTAAGCAGTGTTGGGCCTTGTTAGTACTTGTATGGGAGACCACCTGGGAATACAAGGTGCTGTAGATATTTTTATACTGCCAACACCGTTCTGTTGATGCATTCCATTTTCAAACGAATTCATTTATGAACCAGTAGTTAGAAGTAGAAAAGTTCTAACAGAAACCACAAAGCTCATCTACAGCCACACCACACTGGATACGCCCAATCTCATCTGATCTTGGAAGCTAAGCAGTGTTGGGCCTGGTTAGTACTTGGATGGGAGACCACCTGGGAATACAACGTGCTGTAGATATTTTTATACTGCCAACACCGTTCTGTTGATGCATTCCATTTTAAAACGTATTCATTTATGAACCAGTAGTTAGAAGTAGAAAAGTTCTAACAGAAACCAGAAAGTTCATCTACAGCAACACCACACTGGATACGCCCAATCTCATCTGATCTTGGAAGCTAAGCAGTGTTGGGCCTGGTTAGTACTTGGATGGGAGACCACCTGGGAATACAAGGTGCTGTAGATATTTTTATACTGCCAACACCGTTCTGTTGATGCATTCAATTTTCAAATGTATTCATTTATGAACCAGTAGTTAGAAGTAGAAAAGTTCAAACAGAAACCACAAAGCTCATCTACAGCCACACCACACTGGATACGCCCAATCTCATCTGATCTTGGAAGCTAAACAGTGTTGGGCCTGGTTAGTACTTGGATGGGAGACCACCTGGGAATACAAGGTGCTGTAGATAATTTTATACCGCCAACACCGTTCTGTTGATGCATTCCATTTTCAAACGTATTCATTTATGAACCAGTAGTTAGAAGTAGAAAAGTTCTAACAGAAACCACAAAGCTCATCTACAGCCACACCATACTGGATACGCCCAATCTCATCTGATCTTGGAAGCTAAGCAGTGTTGGGCCTGGTTAGTACTTGGATGGGAGACCACCTGGGAATATAAAAGGTGCTGTAGATATTTTTATACTGCCAACACCGTTCTGTTGATGCATTCCATTTTCAAATGTATTCAATTATGAACCAGTAGTTAGAAGTAGAAAAGTTCTAACAGAAACCATAAAGCTCATCTACAGCCACACCACACTGGATATGCCCAATCTCATCTGATCTTGGAAGCTAAGCAGTGTTGGGCCTGGTTAGTACTTGGATGGGAGACCACCTGGTAATACAAGGTGCTGTAGATAATTTTATACTGCCAACACCGTTCTGTTGATGCATTCCATTTTAAAACGTATTCATTTATGAACCAGTAGTTAGAAGTAGAAAAGTTCTAACAGAAACCACAAAGTTCATCTACAGCCACACCACACTGGATACGCCCAATCTCATCTGATCTTAGAAGCTAAGCAGTGTTGGGCCTGGTTAGTACTTGGATGGGAGACCACCTGGGAATACAAGGTGCTGTAAATAATTTTATACTGCCAACACCGTTCTGTTGATGCATTCCATTTTCAAACGTATTCTTTTATGAACCAGTAGTTAGAAGTAGAAAAGTTCTAACAGAAACCACAAAGTTCATCTACAGCCACACCACACTGGATACGCCCAATCTCATCTGATCTTGGAAGCTAAGCAGTGTTGGGCCTGGTTAGTACTTGGATGGGAGACCACCTGGGAATACAAGGTGCTGTAGATATTTTTATACTGCCAACACCGTTCTGTTGATGCATTCTATTTTCAAACGTATTCATTTATGAACCAGTAGTTAGAAGTAGAAAAGTTCTAACAGAAACCACAAAGCTCATCTACAGCCACGACACAGTGGATACGCCCAATCTCATCTGATCTTGGAAGCTAAGCAGTGTTGGGCCTGGTTAATACTAGGATGGGAGACCACCTGGGAATACAAGGTGCTGTAGATAATTTTATACTGCCAACACCGTTCTGTTGATGCATTCCATTTTCAAACGAATTCATTTATGAACCAGTAGTTAGAACAGGCATTCCCAACCACGGTCCTCAAGGCACACTAACAGTGCAGGTTTTTGTGATATCCAGGCTTCAGCACAGGTGACTTAATTAGTAGCTAAATTATTTTGATTTAACCATCTGTGCTGCAGCTTTGATATCACTAAAACCTGCACTGTTGGTGTGCCTTGAGTACCGTGGTTGGGAATGTCTGAGTTAGAAGTAGAAAAGTTCTAACAGAAACCACGAAGCTCATCTACAGCCACACCACACTGGATACGCCCAATCTCATCTGATCTTGGAAGCTAAGCAGTGTTGGGCCTGTTTATTACTTGGATGGGAGACCACCTGGGAATACAAGGTGCTGTAGATATTTTTATACTGCCAACACCGTTCTGTTGATGCATTCAATTTTCAAATGTATTCATTTATGAACCAGTAGTTAGAAGTAGAAAAGTTCAAACAGAAACTGTAAAGCTCATCTACAGCCACACCACACTGGATACGCCCAATCTCATCTGATCTTGGAAGCTAAGCAGTGTTGGGCCTGGTTAGTACTTGGATGGGAGACCGCCTGGGAATACAAGGTGCTGTAGATAATTTTATACTGACAACACCGTTCTGTTGATGCATTCCATTTTAAAACGTTTTCATTTATGAACCAGTAGTTAGAAGTAGAAAAGTTCTAACAGAAACCAAAAGTTCATCTACAGCCACACCACACTGGATACGTCCAATCTCATCTGATCTTGGAAGCTGAGCAGTGTTGGGCCTGGTTAGTACTTGGATGGGAGACCACCTGGGAATACAAGGTGCTGTAGATATTTTTATACTGCCAACACCGTTCTGTTGATGCATTCCATTTTCAAACGAATTCATTTATGAACCAGTAGTTAGAAGTAGAAAAGTTCTAACAGAAACCACAAAGCTCATCTACAGCCACACCACACTGGATACGCCCAATCTCATCTGATCTTGGAAACTAAGCAGTGTTGGGCCTGGTTAGTACTTGGATGGGAGACCACCTGGGAATACAACGTGCTGTAGATATTTTTATACTGCCAACACCGTTCTGTTGATGCATTCCATTTTAAAACGTATTCATTTATGAACCAGTAGTTAGAAGTAGAAAAGTTCTAACAGAAACCAGAAAGTTCATCTACAGCAACACCACACTGGATATGCCCAATCTCATCTGATCTTGGAAGCTAAGCAGTGTTGGGTCTGGTTAGTACTTGGATGGGAGACCACCTGGGAATACAAGGTGCTGTAGATATTTTTATACTGCCAACACCGTTCTGTTGATGCATTCCATTTTAAAACGTATTCATTTATGAACCAGTAGTTAGAAGTAGAAAAGTTCAAACAGAAACCACAAAGCTCATCTACAGCCACACCACACTGGATACGCCCAATCTCATCTGATCTTGGAAGCTAAGCAGTGTTGGGCCTGGTTAGTACTTGGATGGGAGACCACCTGGGAATACAAGGTGCTGTAGATATTTTTATACTGCCAACACCGTTCTGTTGATGCATTCAATTTTCAAACGTATTCTTTTGTGAACCAGTAGTTAGAAGTAGAAAAGTTCTCACAGAAACCACAAAGTTCATCTACAGCCACACCACACTGCATACGCCCAATCTCATCTGATCTTGGAAGCTAAGCAGTGTTGGGCCTGGTTAGTACTTGGATGGGAGACCACCTGGGAATACAAGGTGCTGTAGATATTTTTATACTGCCAACACCGTTCTGTTGATGCATTCTATTTTCAAACGTATTCATTAATGAACCAGTAGTTAGAAGTAGAAAAGTTCTAACAGAAACCACAAAGCTCATCTACAGCCAAAACACAGTGGATACGCCCAATCTCATCTGATCTTGAAAGCTAAGCAGTGTTGGGCCTGGTTAGTATTTGGATAGGAGACCACCTGGGATTACAAGGTGCTGTAGATATTTTATACTGCCAACAATGTTCTGTTGATGCATTCAATTTTCAAATGTATTCATTTATGAACCAGAAGTTAGAAGTAGAAAAGTTCAAACAGAAACCATAAAGCTCATCTACAGCCACACCACACTGGATACGCCCAATCTCATCTGATCTTGGAAGCTAAGCAGTGTTGGGCCTGGTTAGTACTTGGATGGGAGACCACCTGGGAATACAAGGTGCTGTAGATATTTTTATACTGCCAACACCGTTCTGTTGATGCATTCCATTTTCAAACGAATTCATTTATGAACCAGTAGTTAGAAGTAGAAAAGTTCTAACAAAAACCACAAAGCTCATCTACAGCCACACCACACTGGATACACCCAATCTCATCTGATCTTGGAAGCTAAGCAGTGTTGGGCCTAGTTAGTACTTGGATGGGAGACCACCTGGGAATACAAGGTGCTGTAGATATTTTATACTGCCAACACTGTTCTGTTGATGCATTCAATTTTCAAATGTATTCATTTATGAACCAGTAGTTAGAAGTAGAAAAGTTCAAACAGAAACCATAAAGCTCATCTACAGCCACACCACACTGGATACGCCCAATCTCATCTGATCTTGGAAGCTAAGCAGTGTTGGGCCTGGTTAGTACTTGGATGGGAGACCGCCTGGGAATACAAAGTGCTGTAGATAATTTTATACTGCCAACACCGTTCTGTTGATGCATTCCATTTTCAAACGAATTCATTTATGAACCAGTAGTTAGAACAGGCATTCCCAACCACGGTCCTCAAGGCACACTAACAGTGCAGGTTTTTGTGATATCCAGGCTTCAGCACAGGTGACTTAATTAGTAGCTAAATTATTTTGATTTAACCATCTGTGCTGCAGCCTTGATATCACTAAAACCTGCACTGTTGGTGTGCCTTGAGTACCGTGGTTGGGAATGCCTGAGTTAGAAGTAGAAAAGTTCTAACAGAAACCACAAAGCTCATCTACAGCCACACCACACTGGATACGCCCAATCTCATCTGATCTTGGAAGCTAAGCAGTGTTGGGCCTGTTTAGTACTTGGATGGGAGACCACCTGGGAATACAAGGTGCTGTAGATATTTTTATACTGCCAACACCGTTCTGTTGATGCATTCCATTTTAAAACGTATTCATTTATGAACCAGTTGTTAGAAGTAGAAAAGTTCTAACAGAAACCAGAAAGTTCATCTACAGCAACACCACACTGGATACGCCCAATCTCATCTGATCTTGGAAGCTAAGCAGTGTTGGGCCTGGTTAGTACTTGGATGGGAGACCACCTGGGAATACAAGGTGCTGTAGATATTTTTATACTGCCAACACCGTTCTGTTGATGCATTCCATTTTCAAACGTATTCATTTATGAACCAGTAGTTAGAAGTAGAAAAGTTCTAACAGAAACTACAAAGCTCATCTACAGCCACACCATACTGGATACGCCCAATCTCATCTGATCTTGGAAGCTAAGCAGTGTTGGGCCTGGTTAGTACTTGGATGGGAGACCACCTGGGAATACAAGGTGCTGTAGATATTTTTATACTGCCAACACCGTTCTGTTGATGCATTCCATTTTCAAACGTATTCATTTATGAACCAGTAGTTAGAAGTAGAAAAGTTCTAACAGAAACTACAAAGCTCATCTACAGCCACACCATACTGGGTACGCCCAATCTCATCTGATCTTGGAAGCTAAGCAGTGTTGGGCCTGGTTAGTACTTGGATGGGAGACCACCTGGGAATACAAGGTGCTGTAGATATTTTTATACTGCCAACACCGTTCTGTTGATGCATTCAATTTTCAAATGTATTCATTTATGAACCAGTAGTTAGAAGTAGAAAAGTTCAAACAGAAACCATAAAGCTCATCTGTAGCCACACCACACTGGATACGCCCAATCTCATCTGATCTTGGAAGCTAAGCAGTGTTGGGCCTGGTTAGTACTTGGATGGGAGACCGCCTGGGAATACAAGGTGCTGTAGATAATTTTATACTGCCAACACCGTTCTGTTGATGCATTCCATTTTAAAACGTATTCATTTATGAACCAGTAGTTAGAAGTAGAAAAGTTCTAACAGAAACCAGAAAGTTCATCTACAGCCACACCACACTGCATACGCCCAATCTCATCTGATCTTGGAAGCTAAGCAGTGTTGGGCCTGGTTAGTACTTGGATGGGAGACCACCTGGAAATACAAGGTGCTGTAGATGTTTTTATACTGCCAACACCGTTCTGTTGATGCATTCTATTTTCAAACGTATTCATTTATGAACCAGTAGTTAGAAGTAGAAAAGTTCTAACAGAAACCACAAAGCTCATCTACAGCCAAAACACAGTGGATACGCCCAATCTCATCTGATCTTGAAAGCTAAGCAGTGTTGGGCCTGGTTAGTATTTGGATGGGAGACCACCTGGGATTACAAGGTGCTGTAGATATTTTATACTGCCAACACCGTTCTGTTGATGCATTCAATTTTCAAATGTATTCATTTATGAACCAGAAGTTAGAAGTAGAAAAGTTCAAACAGAAACCATAAAGCTCATCTACAGCCACACCACACTGGATACGCCCAATCTCATCTGATCTTGGAAGCTAAGCAGTGTTGGGCCTGGTTAGTACTTGGATGGGAGACCACCTGGGAATACAAGGTGCTGTAGATAATTTTATACTGCCAACACCGTTCTGTTGATGCATTCCATTTTCAAACTAATTCATTTATGAACCAGTAGTTAGAAGTAGAAAAGTTCTAACAAAAACCACAAAGCTCATCTACAGCCACACCACACTGGATACGCCCAATCTCATCTGATCTTGGAAGTTAAGCAGTGTTGGGCCTGGTTAGTACTTGGATGGGAGACCACCTGGGAATACAAGGTGCTGTAGATATTTTTATACTGCCAACACCGTTCTGTTGATGCATTCCATTTTAAAACGTATTCATTTATGAACCAGTAGTTAGAAGTAGAAAAGTTCTAACAGAAAACAGAAAGTTCATCTACAG
>NC_086446.1:115232438-115282438 GCF_028390025.1 Pseudophryne corroboree | reverse complement strand
ATCTGATCTTGGAAGCTAAGCAGTGTTGGGCCTGGTTAGTACTTGGATGGGAGAACACCTGGGAATACAAGGTGCTGTAGATATTTTTATACTGCCAACACCCTTCTGTTGATGCATTCCATTTTCAAACGTACTCATTTATGAACCAGTAGTTAGAAGTAGAAAAGTTCTAACAGAAACCACAAAGCTCATCTACAGCAACACTACACTGGATACGCCCAATCTCATCTGATCTTGGAAGCTAAGCAGTGTAGGGCCTGGTTAGTACTTGGATGGGAGACCACCTGGGAATACAAGGTGATGTAGATATTTTTATACTGCCAACACCCTTCTGTTGATGCATTCCATTTTCAAACGTATTCATTTATGAACCAGTAGTTAGAAGTAGAAAAGTTCTAACAGAAACCACAAAGCTCATCTACAGCCACACCACACTGGATACGCCCAATCTCATCTGATCTTGGAAGCTAAGCAGTGTTGGGCCTGGTTAGTACTTGGATGGGAGACCACCTGGGAATACAAGGTGCTGTAGATATTTTTATACTACCAACACCGTTCTGTTGATGCATTCCATTTTCAAACGTACTCATTTATGAACCAGTAGTTAGAAGTAGAAAAGTTCTAACAGAAACCACAAAGCTCATCTACTGCCACACCACACTGGATACGCCCAATCTCATCTGATCTTGGAAGCTAAGTAGTGTTGGGCCTGGTTAGTACTTGGATGGGAGACCACCTGGGAATACAAGGTGCTGTAGATATTGTTATACTGCCAACACCGTTCTGTTGATGCATTCAATTTTCAAATGTATTCATTTATGAACCAGTAGTTAGAAGTAGAAAAGTTCAAATATAAACCATAAAACTCATCTACAGCCACACCACACTGGATACGCCCAATCTCATCTGATCTTGGAAGCTAAGCAGTGTTGGGCCTGGTTAGTACTTGGATGGGAGACCGCCTGGGAATACAAGGTGCTGTAGATAATTTTATACTGCCAACACCGTTCTGTTGATGCATTCCATTTTACAGCGTATTCATTTATGAACCAGTAGTTAGAAGCAGAAAAGTTCTAACAGAAACCAAAAAGTTCATCTACAGCCGCACCACACTGGATACGTCCAATCTCATCTGATCTTGGAAGCTAAGCAGTGTTGGGCCTGGTTTGTACTTGGATGGGAGACCACCTGGTAATACAAGGTGCTGTAGATATTTTTATACTGCCAACACCGTTCTGTTGATGCATTCCATTTTCAAACGTACTCATTTATGAACCAGTAGTTAGAAGTAGAAAAGTTCTAACAGAAACCAAAAAGTTCATCTACAGCCACACCACACTGGATACGCCCAATCTCATCTGATCTTGGAAGCTAAGCAGTGTTGGGCCTGGTTAGTACTTGGATGGGAGACCACCTGGGAATACAAGGTGCTGTAGATATTTTTATACTGCCAACACCGTTCTGTTGATGCATTCCATTTTCAAACGAATTAATTTATGAACCAGTAGTTAGAAGTAGAAAAGTTCTAACAGAAACCACAAAGCTCGTCTACAGCCACACCACACTGGATACGCCCAATCTCATCTGATCTTGGAAGCTAAGCAGTGTTGGGCCTGGTTAGTACTTGGATGGGAGACCACCTGGGAATACAAGGTGCTGTAGATATTTTTATACTGCCAACACCGTTCTGTTGATGCATTCCATTTTCAAACGTATTCATTTATGAACCAGTAGTTAGAAGTAGAAAAGTTCTAACAGAAACCACAAAGCTCATCTACAGCCACACCACACTGGATACGCCCAATCTCATCTGATCTTGGAAGCTAAGCAGTGTTGGGCCTGGTTAGTACTTGGATGGGAGACCACCTGGGAATACAAGGTGCTGTAGATATTTTTATACTGCCAACACCCTTCTGTTGATGCATTCCATTTTCAAACGTATTCATTTATGGACCAGTAGTTAGAAGTAGAAAAGTTCTAACAGAAACCACAAAACTCATCTACAGCCACACCACACTGGATACGCCCAATCTCATCTGATCTTGGAAGCTAAGCAGTGTTGGGCCTGGTTAGTACTTGGATGGGAGACCACCTGGGAATACAAGGTGCTGTAGATATTTTTATACTGCCAACACCGTTCTGTTGATGCATTCAATTTTCAAATGTATTCATTTATGAACCAGTAGTTAGAAGTAGAAAAGTTCAAACAGAAACCATAAAGCTCATCTACAGCCACACCACACTGGATACGCCCAATCTCATCTGATTTTGGAAGCTAAGCAGTGTTGGGCCTGGTTAGTACTTGGACGGGAGACCACCTGGGAATACAAGGTGCTGTAGATAATTTTATACTGCCAACACCGTTCTGTTGATGCATTCCATTTTAAAACGTATTCATTTATGAACCAGTAGTTAGAAGTAGAAAAGTTCTAACAGAAACCAAAAAGTTCATGTACAGCCACACCACACTGGATACGTCCAATCTCATCTGATCTTGGAAGCTAAGCAGTGTTGGGCCTGGTTAGAACTTGGATGGGAGACCACCTGGGAATACAAGGTGCTGTAGATATTTTTATACTGCCAACACCGTTCTGTTGATGCATTCCATTTTAAAACGTATTCATTTATGAACCAGTAGTTAGAAGTAGAAAAGTTCTAACAGAAACCAGAAATTTCATCTACAGCAACACCACACTGGATACGCCCAATCTCATCTGATCTTGGAAGCTAAGCAGTGTTGGGCCTGGTTAGTACTTGGATGGGAGACCACCTGGGAATACAAGGTGCTGTAGATATTTTTATACTGCCAACACCGTTCTGTTGATGCATTCCATTTTCAAACGTATTAATTTATGAACCAGTAGTTAGAAGTAGAAAAGTTCTAACAGAAACCACAAAACTCATCTACAGCCACACCACACTGGATACGCCCAATCTCATCTGATCTTGGAAGCTAAGCAGTGTTGGGCCTGGTTAGTACTTGGATGGGAGACCACCTGGGAATATAAGGTGCTGTAGATATTTTTATACTGCCAACACCGTTCTGTTGATGCATTCAATTTTCAAATGTATTCATTTATGAACCAGTAGTTAGAAGTAGAAAAGTTCAAACAGAAACCATAAAGCTCATCTACAGCCACACCACACTGGATACGCCCAATCTCATCTGATTTTGGAAGCTAAGCAGTGTTGGGCCTGGTTAGTACTTGGACGGGAGACCACCTGGGAATACAAGGTGCTGTAGATAATTTTATACTGCCAACACCGTTCTGTTGATGCATTCCATTTTAAAACGTATTCATTTATGAACCAGTAGTTAGAAGTAGAAAAGTTCTAACAGAAACCAAAAAGTTCATGTACAGCCACACTACACTGGATACGTCCAATCTCATCTGATCTTGGAAGCTAAGCAGTGTTGGGCCTGGTTAGTACTTGGATGGGAGACCACCTGGGAATACAAGGTGCTGTAGATATTTTTATACTGCCAACACCGTTCTGTTGATGCATTCCATTTTCAAACGAATTCATTTATGAACCAGTAGTTAGAAGTAGAAAAGTTCTAACAGAAACCACAAAGCTCATCTACAGCCACACCACACTGGATACGCCCAATCTCATCTGATCTTGGAAGCTAAGCAGTGTTGGGCCTGGTTAGTACTTGGATGGGAGACCACCTGGGAATACAAGGTGCTGTAGATATTTTTATACTGCCAACACCGTTCTGTTGATGCATTCCATTTTAAAACGTATTCATTTATGAACCAGTAGTTAGAAGTAGAAAAGTTCTAACAGAAACCAGACATTTCATCTACAGCAACACCACACTGGATACGCCCAATCTCATCTGATCTTGGAAGCTAAGCAGTGTTGGGCCTGGTTAGTACTTGGATGGGAGACCACCTGGGAATACAAGGTGCTGTAGATATTTTTATACTGCCAACACCGTTCTGTTGATGCATTCCATTTTCAAACGTATTAATTTATGAACCAGTAGTTAGAAGTAGAAAAGTTCTAACAGAAACCACAAAGCTCATCCACAGCCACACCTTTCTGGATACGCCCAATCTCATCTGATCTTGGAAGCTAAGCAGTGTTGGGCCTGGTTAGTACTTGGATGGGAGACCACCTGGGAATACAAGGTGCTGTAGATATTTTTATACTGCCAACACCGTTCTGTTGATGCATTCCATTTTCAAACGTATTCATTTATGAACCAGTAATTAGAAGTAGAAAAGTTCTAACAGAAACCACAAAGCTCATCTACAGCCACACCACACTGGATACGCCCAATCTCATCTGATCTTGGAAGCTAAGCAGTGTTGGGCCTGGTTAGTACTTGGATGGGAGACCACCTGGGAATACAAGGTGCTGTAGATATTTTTATACTGCCAACACCCTTCTGTTGATGCATTCCATTTTCAAACGTATTCATTTATGAACCAGTAGTTAGAAGTAGAAAAGTTCTAACAGAAACCACAAAGCTCATCTACAGCCACACCACACTGGATACGCCCAATCTCATCTGATCTTGGAAGCTAAGTAGTGTTGGGCCTGGTTAGTACTTGGATGGGAGACCACCTGGGAATACAAGGTGCTGTAGATATTGTTATACTGCCAACACCGTTCTGTTGATGCATTCAATTTTCAAATGTATTCATTTATGAACCAGTAGTTAGAAGTAGAAAAGTTCAAATATAAACCATAAAACTCATCTACAGCCACACCACACTGGATACGCCCAATCTCATCTGATCTTGGAAGCTAAGCAGTGTTGGGCCTGGTTAGTACTTGGATGGGAGACCGCCTGGGAATACAAGGTGCTGTAGATAATTTTATACTGCCAACACCGTTCTGTTGATGCATTCCATTTTACAACGTATTCATTTATGAACCAGTAGTTAGAAGCAGAAAAGTTCTAACAGAAACCAAAAAGTTCATCTACAGCCGCACCACACTGGATACGTCCAATCTCATCTGATCTTGGAAGCTAAGCAGTGTTGGGCCTGGTTTGTACTTGGATGGGAGACCACCTGGGAATACAAGGTGCTGTAGATATTTTTATACTGCCAACACCGTTCTGTTGATGCATTCCATTTTCAAACGTACTCATTTATGAACCAGTAGTTAGAAGTAGAAAAGTTCTAACAGAAACCAAAAAGTTCATCTACAGCCACACCACACTGGATACGCCCAATCTCATCTGATCTTGGAAGCTAAGCAGTGTTGGGCCTGGTTAGTACTTGGATGGGAGACCACCTGGGAATACAAGGTGCTGTAGATATTTTTATACTGCCAACACCGTTCTGTTGATGCATTCCATTTTCAAACGAATTAATTTATGAACCAGTAGTTAGAAGTAGAAAAGTTCTAACAGAAACCACAAATTTCATCTACAGCCACACCACACTGGATACGCCCAATCTCATCTGATCTTGGAAGCTAAGCAGTGTTGGGTCTGGTTAGAACTTGGATGGGAGACCACCTGGGTATACAAGGTGCTGTAGATATTTTTATACTGCCTACACCGTTCTGATGATGCATTCCATTTTAAAACATATTCATTTATGAACCAGTAGTTAGAAGTAGAAAAGTTCTAACAGAAACTACAAAGCTCATCTACAGCCACACCACACTGGATACGCCCAATCTCATCTGATCTTGGAAGCTAAGCAGTGTTGGACCGGGTTAGTACTTGGATGGGAGACCACCTGGGAATACAAGGTGCTGTAGATATTTTTATACTGCCAACACCGTTCTGTTGATGCATTCCATTTTCAAACGTATTCATTTATGAACCAGTAGTTAGAAGTAGAAAAGTTCTAACAGAAACCACAAAGCTCGTCTACAGCCACACCACACTGGATACGCCCAATCTCATCTGATCTTGGAAGCTAAGCAGTGTTGGGCCTGGTTAGTACTTGGATGGGAGACCACCTGGGAATACAAGGTGCTGTAGATATTTTTATACTGCCAACACCGTTCTGTTGATGCATTCCATTTTCAAACGTATTCATTTATGAACCAGTAGTTAGAAGTAGAAAAGTTCTAACAGAAACCACAAAGCTCATCTACAGCCACACCACACTGGATACGCCCAATCTCATATGATCTTGGAAGCTAAGCAGTGTTGGGCCTGGTTAGTACTTGGATGGGAGACCACCTGGGAATACAAGGTGCTGTAGATATTTTTATACTGCCAACACCCTTCTGTTGATGCATTCCATTTTCAAACGTATTCATTTATGGACCAGTAGTTAGAAGTAGAAAAGTTCTAACAGAAACCACAAAACTCATCTACAGCCACACCACACTGGATACGCCCAATCTCATCTGATCTTGGAAGCTAAGCAGTGTTGGGCCTGGTTAGTACTTGGATGGGAGACCACCTGGGAATACAAGGTGCTGTAGATATTTTTATACTGCCAACACCGTTCTGTTGATGCATTCAATTTTCAAATGTATTCATTTATGAACCAGTAGTTAGAAGTAGAAAAGTTCAAACAGAAACCATAAAGCTCATCTACAGCCACACCACACTGGATACGCCCAATCTCATCTGATTTTGGAAGCTAAGCAGTGTTGGGCCTGGTTAGTACTTGGACGGGAGACCACCTGGGAATACAAGGTGCTGTAGATAATTTTATACTGCCAACACCGTTCTGTTGATGCATTCCATTTTAAAACGTATTCATTTATGAACCAGTAGTTAGAAGTAGAAAAGTTCTAACAGAAACCAAAAAGTTCATGTACAGCCACACCACACTGGATATGTCCAATCTCATCTGATCTTGGAAGCTAAGCAGTGTTGGGCCTGGTTAGTATTTGGATGGGAGACCACCTGGGAATACAAGGTGCTGTAGATATTTTTATACTGCCAACACCGTTCTGTTGATGCATTCCATTTTCAAACGAATTCATTTATGAACCAGTAGTTAGAAGTAGAAAAGTTCTAACAGAAACCACAAAGCTCATCTACAGCCACACCACACTGGATACGCCCAATCTCATCTGATCTTGGAAGCTAAGCAGTGTTGGGCCTGGTTAGTACTTGGATGGGAGACCACCTGGGAATACAAGGTGCTGTAGATATTTTTATACTACCAACACCGTTCTGTTGATGCATTCCATTTTCAAAAGTATTCATTTATGAAACAGTAGTTAGAAGTAGAAAAGTTCTAACAGAAACCATAAAGCTCATCTACAGCCACACCACACTGGATACGCCCAATCTCATCTGAGCTTGGAAGCTAAGCAGTGTTGGGCCTGGTTAGTACTTGGATGGGAGACCACCTGGGAATACAAGGTGCTGTAGATATTTTTATACTACCAACACCGTTCTGTTGATGCATTCCATTTTCAAACGTATTCATTTATAAACCAGTAGTTAGAAGTAGAAAAGTACTAACAGAAACCACAAAGCTCTTCTACAGCCACACCACACTGGATATGCCCAATCTCATCTGATCTTGGAAGCTAAGCAGTGTTGGGCCTGGTTAGTACTTGGATGGGAGACCACCTGGGAATACAAGGTGCTGTAGATATTTTTATACTGCCAACACCATTCTGTTGATGCATTCCATTTTAAAACGTATTCATTTATGAACCAGTAGTTAGAAGTAGAAAAGTTCTAACAGAAACCAGAAAGTTCATCTACAGCAACACCACACTGGATACGCCCAATCTCATCTGATCTTGGAAGCTAAGCAGTGTTGGGCCTGGTTAGTACTTGGATGGGAGACCACCTGGGAATACAAGGTGCTGTAGATATTTTTATACTGCCAACACCGTTCTGTTGATGCTTTCAATTTTCAAATGTATTCATTTATGAACCAGTAGTTAGAAGTAGAAAAGTTCAAACAGAAACCACAAAGCTCATCTACAGCCACACCACACTGGATACGCCCAATCTCATCTGATCTTGGAAGCTAAGTAGTGTTGGGCCTGATTAGTACTTGGATGGGAGACCACCTGGGAATACAAGGTGCTGTAGATATTTTTATACTGCCAACACCGTTCTGTTGATGCATTCCATTTTAAAACGTATTCATTTATGAACCAGTAGTTAGAAGTAGAAAAGTTCTAACAGAAACCAGAAAGTTCATCTACAGCAACACCACACTGGATACGCCCAATCTCATCTGATCTTGGAAGCTAAGCAGTGTTGGGCCTGGTTAGTACTTGGATGGGAGACCACCCGGTAATACAAGGTGCTGTAGATATTTTTATACTGAAAACACCGTTCTGTTGATGCATTCCATTTTTAAACGTATTCATTTATGAACCAGGAGTTAGAAGTAGAAAAGTTCTAACAGAAACCAAAAAGTTTATCTACAGCCACACCACACTGGATACGTCCTATCTCATCTGATCTTGGAAGCTAAGCAGTGTTGGGCCTGGTTAGTACTTGGATGGGAGACCACCTGGGAATACAAGGTGCTGTAGATATTTTAATACTGCCAACACCGTTCTGTTGATGGATTCCATTTTCAAACGTATTCATTTATGAACCAGTAGTTAGAAGTAGAAAAGTTCTAACAGAAACCACAAAGCTCATCTACAGCCACACCACACTGGATACGCCCAATCTCATCTGATCTTGGAAGCTAAACAGTGTTGTGCCTGGTTAGTATTTGGATGCTAGACTACTTGGGAATACAAGGTGCTGTAGATATTTTTATACTGCCAACACCCTTCTGTTGATGCATTCCATTTTAAAACGTATTCATTTATGAACCAGTAGTTAGAAGTAGAAAAGTTCTAACAGAAACTATAAAGCTCATCTACAGCCACACCACACTGGATACGCCCAATCTCATCTGAGCTTGGAAGCTAAGCAGTGTTGGGCCTGGTTAGTACTTGGATGAGAGACCACCTGGGAATACAAGGTGCTGTAGATATTTTTATACTGCCAACACCCTTCTGTTGATGCATTCCATTTTCAAACGTAATCATTTATGGACCAGTAGTTAGAAGTAGAAAAGTTCTAACAGAAACCACAAAACTCATCTACAGCCACACCACACTGGATACGCCCAATCTCATCTGATCTTGGAAGCTAAGCAGTGTTGGGCCTGGTTAGTACTTGGACGGGAGACCACCTGGGAATACAAGGTGCTGTAGATAATTTTATACTGCCAACACCGTTCTGTTGATGCATTCCATTTTAAAACGTATTCATTTATGAACCAGTAGTTAGAAGTAGAAAAGTTCTAACAGAAACCAAAAAGTTCATGTACAGCCACACCACACTGGATACGTCCAATCTCATCTGATCTTGGAAGCTAAGCAGTGTTGGGCCTGGTTAGTACTTGGATGGGAGACCACCTGGGAATACAAGGTGCTGTAGATATTTTTATACTACCAACACCGTTCTGTTGATGCATTCCATTTTCAAACGTATTCATTTATGAAACAGTAGTTAGAAGTAGAAAAGTTCTAACAGAAACTATAAAGCTCATCTACAGCCACACCACACTGGATACGCCCAATCTCATCTGAGCTTGGAAGCTAAGCAGTGTTGGGCCTGGTTAGTACTTGGATGGGAGACCACCTGGGAATACAAGGTGCTGTAGATATTTTTATACTGCCAACACTCTTCTGTTGATGCATTCCATTTTCAAACGTATTCATTTATGGACCAGTAGTTAGAAGTAGAAAAGTTCTAACAGAAACCACAAAGCTCATCTACAGCCACACCACACTGGATACGCCCAATCTCATCTGATTTTGGAAGCTAAGCAGTGTTGGGCCTGGTTAGTACTTGGACGGGAGACCACCTGGGAATACAAGGTGCTGTAGATAATTTTATACTGCCAACACCGTTCTGTTGATGCATTCCATTTTAAAACGTATTCATTTATGAACCAGTAGTTAGAAGTAGAAAAGTTCTAACAGAAACCAAAAAGTTCATGTACAGCCACACCACACTGGATACGTCCAATCTCATCTGATCTTGGAAGCTAAGCAGTGTTGGGCCTGGTTAGTACTTGGATGGGAGACCACCTGGGAATACAAGGTGCTGTAGATATTTTTATACTGCCAACACCGTTCTGTTGATGCATTCCATTTTCAAACGAATTCATTTATGAACCAGTAGTTAGAAGTAGAAAAGTTCTAACAGAAACCACAAAGCTCATCTACAGCCACACCACACTGGATACGCCCAATCTCATCTGATCCTGGAAGCTAAGCAGTGTTGGGCCTGGTTAGTACTTGGATGGGAGACCACCTGGGAATACAAGGTGCTGTAGATATTTTTATACTGCCAACACCGTTCTGTTGATGCATTCCATTTTAAAACGTATTAATTTATGAACCAGTAGTTAGAAGTAGAAAAGTTCTAACAGAAACCAGAAATTTCATCTACAGCAACACCACACTGGATACGCCCAATCTCATCTGATCTTGGAAGCTAAGCAGTGTTGGGCCTGGTTAGTACTTGGATGGGAGACCACCTGGGAATACAAGGTGCTGTAGATATTTTTATACTGCCATCACCGTTCTGTTGATGCATTCCATTTTCAAACGTATTAATTTATGAACCAGTAGTTAGAAGTAGAAAAGTTCTAACAGAAACCACAAAGCTCATCCACAGCCACACCTTTCTGGATACGCCCAATCTCATCTGATCTTGGAAGCTAAGCAGTGTTGGGCCTGGTTAGTACTTGGATGGGAGACCACCTGGGAATACAAGGTGCTGTAGATATTTTTATACTGCCAACACCGTTCTGTTGATGCATTCCATTTTCAAACGTATTCATTTATGAACCAGTAATTAGAAGTAGAAAAGTTCTAACAGAAACCACAAAGCTCATCTACAGCCACACCACACTGGATACGCCCAATCTCATCTGATCTTGGAAGCTAAGCAGTGTTGGGCCTGGTTAGTACTTGGATGGGAGACCACCTGGGAATACAAGGTGCTGTAGATATTTTTATACTGCCAACACCCTTCTGTTGATGCATTCCATTTTCAAACGTATTCATTTATGAACCAGTAGTTAGAAGTAGAAAAGTTCTAACAGAAACCACGAAGCTCATCTACAGCAACACTACACTGGATACGCCCAATCTCATCTCATCTTGGAAGCTAAGCAGTGTTGGGCCTTGTTAGTACTTGGATGGGAGACCACCTGGGAATACAAGGTGCTGTAGATATTTTTATACTGCCAACACCGTTCTGTTGATGCATTCCATTTTAAAATGTATTCATTTATGAACCAGTAGTTAGAAGTAGAAAAGTTCTAACAGAAACCAGAAAGTTCATCTACAGCAACACCACACTGGATACGCCCAATCTCATCTGATCTTGGAAGCTAAGCAGTGTTGGGCCTTGTTAGTACTTGGATGGGAGACCACCTGGGAATACAAGGTGCTGTAGATATTTTTATACTGCCAACACCGTTCTGTTGATGCATTCCATTTTCAAACGTATTCATTTATGAAACAGTAGTTAGAAGTAGAAAAGTTCTAACAGAAACCATAAAGCTCATCTACAGCCACACCACACTGGATACGCCCAATCTCATCTGAGCTTGGAAGCTAAGCAGTGTTGGGCCTGGTTAGTACTTGGATGGGAGACCACCTGGGAATACAAGGTGCTGTAGATATTTTTATACTACCAACACCGTTCTGTTGATGCATTCCATTTTCAAACGTATTCATTTATGAACCAGTAGTTAGAAGTAGAAAAGTACTAACAGAAACCACAAAGCTCTTCTACAGCCATACCACACTGGATATGCCCAATCTCATCTGATCTTGGAAGCTAAGCAGTGTTGGGCCTGGTTAGTACTTGGATGGGAGACCACCTGGGAATACAAGGTGCTGTAGATATTTTTATACTGCCAACACCATTCTGTTGATGCATTCCATTTTAAAACGTATTCATTTATGAACCAGTAGTTAGAAGTAGAAAAGTTCTAACAGAAACCAGAAAGTTCATCTACAGCAACACCACACTGGATACGCCCAATCTCATCTGATCTTGGAAGCTAAACAGTGTTGTGCCTGGTTAGTATTTGGATGGGAGACTACCTGGGAATACAAGGTGCTGTAGATAATTTTATACTGCCAACACCGTTCTGTTGATGCATTCCATTTTAAAACGTATTCATTTATGAACCAGTAGTTAGAAGTAGAAAAGTTCTAACAGAAACCAGAAAGTTCATCTACAGCAACACCACACTGGATACGCCCAATCTCATCTGTTCTTGGAAACTAAGCAGTGTTGGGCCTGGTTAGTACTTGGATGGGAGACCACCCGGTAATACAAGGTGCTGTAGATATTTTTATACTGAAAACACCGTTCTGTTGATGCATTCCATTTTTAAACGTATTCATTTATGAACCAGGAGTTAGAAGTAGAAAAGTTATAACAGAAACCAAAAAGTTCATCTACAGCCACACCACACTGGATACGTCCAATCTCATCTGATCTTGGAAGCTAAGCAGTGTTGGGCCTGGTTAGTACTTGGATGGGAGACCACCTGGCAATACAAGGTGCTGTAGATATTTTTATACTGCCAACACCGTTCTGTTGATGGATTCCATTTTAAAACGTATTCATTTATGAACCAGTAGTTAGAAGTAGAAAAGTTCTAACAGAAACCACAAAGCTCATCTACAGCCACACCACACTGGATACGCCCAATCTCATCTGATCTTGGAAGCTAAACAGTGTTGTGCCTGGTTAGTATTTGGATGGGAGACTACCTGGGAATACAAGGTGCTGTAGATAATTTTATACTGCCAACACCGTTCTGTTGATGCATTCCATTTTAAAACGTATTCATTTATGAACCAGTAGTTAGAAGTAGAAAAGTTCTAACAGAAACCAGAAAGTTCATCTACAGCAACACCACACTGGATACGCCCAATCTCATCTGTTCTTGGAAACTAAGCAGTGTTGGGCCTGGTTAGTACTTGGATGGGAGACCACCTGGGAATACAAGGTGCTGTAGATATTTTTATACTGCCAACACCGTTCTGTTGATGCATTCCATTTTCAAACGTATTCATTTATGAACCAGTAGTTAAAAGTAGAAAAGTTCTAACAGAAACCACAAAGCTCATCTACAGCCACACCACACTGGATACGCCCAATCTCATCTGATCTTGGAAGCTAAGCAGTGTTGGGCCTGGTTAGTACTTGGATGGGAGACCACCTGGGAATACAAGGTGCTGTAGTTATTTTTATACTGCCAACACCGTTCTGTTGATGCATTCCATTTTCAAACGTATTCATTTATGAACCAGTAGTTAGAAGTAGAAAAGTTCTAACAGAAACCACAAAGCTCATCTACAGCCACACCACATTGGGTATGCCCAATCTCATCTGATCTTGGAAGCTAAGCAGTGTTGGGCCTGGTTAGTACTTGGATGGGAGACCACCTGGGAATACAAGGTGCTGTAGATATTTTTATACTGCCAACACCGTTCTGTTGATGCATTCCATTTTAAAACGTATTCATTTATGAACCAGTAGTTAGAAGTAGAAAAGTTCTAACAGAAACCAGAAAGTTCATCTACAGCAACACCACACTGGATACGCCCAATCTCATCTGATCTTGGAAGCTAAGCAGTGTTGGGCCTGGTTAGTACTTGGATGGGAGACCACCTGGGAATACAAGGTGCTGTAGATATTTTTATACTGCCAACACCGTTCTGTTGATGCATTCCATTTTAAAACGTATTCATTTATGAACCAGTAGTTAGAAGTAGAAAAGTTCTAACAGAAACCACAAAGCTCATCTACAGCCACACCACACTGGGTACGCCCAATCTCATCTGATCTTGGAAGCTAAGCAGTGTTGGGCCTGGTTAGTACTTGGATGGGAGACCACCTGGGAATACAAGGTGCTGTAGATATTTTTATACTGCCAACACCGTTCTGTTGATGCATTCCATTTTCAAACGTATTCATTTATGAACCAGTAGTTAGAAGTAGAAAAGTTCTAACAGAAACCACAAAGCTCATCTACAGCCACACCACACTGGATACGCCCAATCTCATCTGATCTTGGAAGCTTAGCAGTGTTGGGCCTGGTTAGTACTTGAATGGGAGACCACCTGGGAATACAAGGTGCTGTAGATATTTTTATACTGCCAACACCGTTCTGTTGATGCATTCCATTTTCAAACGTATTCATTTATGAACCAGTAGTTAGAAGTAGAAAAGTTCTAACAGAAACCACAAAGCTCATCTACAGCCACACCACACTGGATACGCCCAATCTCATCTGATCTTGGAAGCTAAGCAGTGTTGGGCCTGGTTAGTACTTGGATGGGAGACCACCTGGGAATACAAGGTGCTGTAGTTATTTTTATACTGCCAACACCGTTCTGTTGATGCATTCCATTTTCAAACGTATTCATTTATGAACCAGTAGTTAGAAGTAGAAAAGTTCTAACAGAAACCACAAAGCTCATCTACAGCCACACCACACTGGGTACGCCCAATCTCATCTGATCTTGGAAGCTAAGCAGTGTTGGGCCTGGTTAGTACTTGGATGGGAGACCACCTTGGAATACAAGGTGCTGTAGATATTTTTATACTGCCAACACCGTTCTGTTGATGCATTCCATTTTCAAACGTATTCATTTATGAACCAGTAGTTAGAAGTAGAAAAGTTCTAACAGAAACCACAAAGCTCATCTACAGCCACACCACACAGGATACGCCCAATCTCATCTGATCTTGGAAGCTAAGCAGTGTTGGGCCTGGATAGTACATGGATGGGAGACCACCTGGGAATACAAGGTGCTGTAGATAATTTTATACTGCCAACACCGTTCTGTTGATGCATTCCATTTTAAAACATATTCATTTATGAACCAGTAGTTAGAAGTAGAAAAGTTCTAACAGAAACCAAAAAGTTCATCTACAGCCACACCACACTGGATACGTCCAATCTCATCTGATCTTGGAAGCTTAGCAGTGTTGGGCCTGGTTAGTACTTGGATGGGAGACCACCTGGGAATACAAGGTGCTGTAGATATTTTTATACTGCCAACACCGTTCTGTTGATGCATTCCATTTTCAAACGTATTCATTTATGAACCAGTAGTTAGAAGTAGAAAAGTTCTAACAGAAACCACAAAGCTCATCTACAGCCACACCACACTGGATATGCCCAATCTCATCTGATCTTGGAAGCTAAGCAGTGTTGGGCCTGGTTAGTACTTGGATGGGAGACCACCTCGGAATACAAGGTGCTGTAGATATTTTTATACTGCCAACACCGTTCTGTTGATGCATTCCATTTTAAAACGTGTTCATTTATGAACCAGTAGTTAGAAGTAGAAAAGTTCTAACAGAAACCAGAAAGTTCATCTACAGCAACACCACACTGGATACGCCCAATCTCATCTGGTCTTGGAAGCTAAGCAGTGTTGGGCCTGGTTAGTACTTGGATGGGAGACCACCTGGGAATACAAGGTGCTGTAGATATTTTTATACTGCCAACACCGTTCTGTTGATGCATTCCATTTTCAAACGTATTCATTTATGAACCAGTAGTTAGAAGTAGAAATGTTCTAACAGAAACCACAAAGCTCATCTACAGCCACACCACACTGGATACGCCCAATCTCATCTGATCTTGGAAGCTAAGCAGTGTTGGGCCTGGTTAGTACTTGGATGGGAGACCACCTGGGAATACAAGGTGCTGTAGGTATTTTTATACTGCCAACACCGTTCTGTTGATGCATTCCATTTTCAAACGTATTCATTTATGAACCAGTAGTTAGAAGTAGAAAAGTTCTAACAGAAACCACAAAGCTCATCTACAGCCACACCACACTGGGTACGCCCAATCTCATCTGATCTTGGAAGCTAAGCAGTGTTGGGCCTGGTTAGTACTTGGATGGGAGACCACCCGGTAATACAAGGTGCTGTAGATATTTTTATACTGAAAACACCGTTCTGTTGATGCATTCCATTTTTAAACGTATTCATTTATGAACCAGGAGTTAGAAGTAGAAAAGTTCTAACAGAAACCAAAAAGTTCATCTACAGCCACACTACACTGGATACGTCCAATCTCATCTGATCTTGGAAGCTAAGCAGTGTTGGGCCTGGTTAGTACTTGGATGGGAGACCACCTGGGAATACAAAGTGCTGTAGATATTTTTATACTGCCAACACCGTTCTGTTGATGGATTCCATTTTAAAACGTATTCATTTATGAACCAGTAGTTAGAAGTAGAAAAGTTCTAACAGAAACCACAAAGCTCATCTACAGCCACACCACACTGGATACGCCCAATCTCATCTGATCTTGGAAGCTAAACAGTGTTGTGCCTGGTTAGTATTTGGATGGGAGACTACCTGGGAATACAAGGTGCTGTAGATAATTTTATACTGCCAACACCGTTCTGTTGATGCATTCCATTTTAAAACGTATTCATTTATGAACCAGTAGTTAGAAGTAGAAAAGTTCTAACAGAAACCAGAAAGTTCATCTACAGCAACACCACACTGGATACGCCCAATCTCATCTGTTCTTGGAAACTAAGCAGTGTTGGGCCTGGTTAGTACTTGGATGGGAGACCACCTGGGAATACAAGGTGATGTAGATATTTTTATACTGCCAACACCGTTCTGTTGATGCATTCCATTTTCAAACGTATTCATTTATGAACCAGTAGTTAAAAGTAGAAAAGTTCTAACAGAAACCACAAAGCTCATCTACAGCCACACCACACTGGATACGCCCAATCTCATCTAATCTTGGAAGCTAAGCAGTGTTGGGCCTGGTTAGTACTTGGATGGGAGACCACCTGGGAATACAAGGTGCTGTAGATATTTTTATACTGCCAACACCGTTCTGTTGATGCATTCCATTTTCAAACGTTTTCATTTATGAACCAGTAGTTAGAAGTAGAAAAGTTCTAACAGAAACCACAAAGCTCATCTACAGCTACACTACACTGGATACGCCCAATCTCATCTGATCTTGGAAGCTAAGCAGTGTTGGGCCTGGTTAGTACTTGGATGGGAGACCACCTGGGAATACAAGGTGCTGTAGATATTTTTATACTACCAACACCGTTCTGTTGATGCATTCCATTTTCAAACGTATTCATTTATGAACCAGTAGTTAGAAGTAGAAAAGTTCTAACAGAAACCATAAAGCTCATCTACAGCCACACCACACTGGATACGCCCAATCTCATCTGATCTTGGAAGCTAAGCAGTGTTGGGCCTGGATAGTACTTGGATGGGAGACCACCTGGGAATACAAGGTGCTGTAGATATTTTTATACTACCAACACCGTTCTGTTGATGCATTCCATTTTCAAACGTATTCATTTATGAACCAGTAGTTAGAAGTAGAAAAGTTCTAACAGAAACCACAAAGCTCATCTACAGCCACACCACACTGGATACGCCCAATCTCATCTGATCTTGAAAGCTAAGCAGTGTTGGGCCTGGTTAGTACTTGGATGGGAGACCACTTGGGAATACAAGGTGCTGTAGATATTTTTATACTGCCAACACCGTTCTGTTGATGCATTCCATTTTCAAACGTATTCATTTATGAACCAGTAGTTAGAAGTAGAAAAGTTCTAACAGAAACCACAAAGCTCATCTACAGCCACACCACACTGGATACGCCCAATCTCATATGATCTTGGAAGCTAAGCAGTGTTGGGCCTGGTTAGTACTTGGATGGGAGACCACCTGGGAATACAAGGTGCTTAGATATTTTTATACTGCCAACACCGTTCTGTTGATGCATTCCATTTTCAAACGTATTCATTTATGAACCAGTAGTTAGAAGTAGAAAAGTTCTAACAGAAACCACAAAGCTCATCTACAGCCACACCACACTGGATACGCCCAATCTCATCTGATCTTGGAAGCTAAGCAGTGTTGGGCCTGGTTAGTGCTTGGATGGGAGACCACCTGGGAATACAAGGTGCTGTAGATATTTTTATACCGCCAACACCGTTCTGTTGATGCATTCCATTTTCAAATGTTTTCATTTATGAACCAGTAGTTAGAAGTAGAAAAGTTCTAACAGAAACCACAAAGCTCATCTACAGCCACACCACACTGAATACGCCCAATCTCATCTGATCTTGGAAGCTAAGCAGTGTTGGGCCTGGTTAGTACTTGGATGGGAGACCACCTGGGAATACAAGGTGCTTAGATATTTTTATACTGCCAACACCGTTCTGTTGATGCATTCCATTTTCAAACGTATTCATTTATGAACCAGTAGTTAGAAGTAGAAAATTTCTAACAGAAACCACAAAGCTCATCTACAGCCACACCACACTGGATACGCCCAATCTCATCTGATCTTGGAAGCTAAGCAGTGTTGGGCCTGGTTAGTACTTGGATGGGAGACCACCTGGGAATACAAGGTGCTGTAGATATTTTTATACTACCAACACCGTTCTGTTGATGCATTCCATTTTCAAATGTATTCATTTATGAACCAGTAGTTAGAAGTAGAAAAGTTCTAACAGAAACCACAAAGCTTATCTACAGCCACACCACACTGGATACGCCCAATCTCATCTGATTTTGGAAGCTAAGCAGTGTTGGGCATGGTTAGTACTTGGATGGGAGACCACCTGGGAATACAAGGTGCTGTAGATATTTTTATACTGCAAACACCGTTCTGTTGATGCATTCCATTTTCAAACGTATTCATTTATGAACCAGTAGTTAGAAGTAGAAAAGTTCTAACAGAAACCACAAAGCTCATCTACAGCCACACCACACTGGATACGCCCAATCTCATCTGATCTTGGAAGCTAAGCAGTGTTGGGCCTGGTTAGTACTTGGATGGGAGACCACCTGGGAATACAAGGTGCTGTAGATATTTTTATACTACCAACACCGTTCTGTTGATGCATTCCATTTTCAAATGTTTTCATTTATGAACCAGTAGTTAGAAGTAGAAAAGTTCTAACAGAAACCACAAAGCTCATCTACAGCCACACCACACTGGATACGCCCAATCTCATCTGATCTTGGAAGCTAAGCAGTGTTGGGCATGGTTAGTACTTGGATGGGAGACCACCTGGGAATACAAGGTGCTGTAGATATTTTTATACTGCAAACACCGTTCTGTTGATGCATTCCATTTTCAAACGTATTCATTTATGAACCAGTAGTTAGAAGTAGAAAAGTTCTAACAGAAACCACAAAGCTCATCTACAGCCACACCACACTGGATACGCCCAATCTCATCTGATCTTGGAAGCTAAGCAGTGTTGGGCCTGGTTAGTACTTGGATGGGAGACCACCTGGGAATACAAGGTGCTGTAGATATTTTTATACTACCAACACCGTTCTGTTGATGCATTCCATTTTCAAACGTATTCATTTATGAACCAGTAGTTAGAAGTAGAAAAGTTCTAACAGAAACCATAAAACTCATCTACAGCCACACCACACTAGATACGCCCAATCTCATCTGATCTTGGAAGCTAAGCAGTGTTGGGCCTGGTTAGTACTTGGATGGGAGACCACCTGGGAATATAAGGTGCTGTAGATATTTTTATACTACCAACACCGTTCTGTTGATGCATTCCATTTTCAAATGTATTCATTTATGAACCAGTAGTTAGAAGTAGAAAAGTACTAACAGAAACCATAAAGCTCTTCTACAGCCACACCACACTGGATATGCCCAATCTCATCTGATCTTGGAAGCTAAGCAGTGTTGGGCCTGGTTAGTACTTGGATGGGAGACCACCTGGGAATACAAGGTGCTGTAGATATTTTTATACTGCCAACACCATTCTGTTGATGCATTCCATTTTAAAATGTATTCATTTATGAACCAGTAGTTAGAAGTAGAAAAGTTCTAACAGAAACCAGAAAGTTCATCTACAGCCACACCACACTGGATACGCCCAATCTCATCTGATCTTGGAAGCTAAGCAGTGTTGGGCCTGGTTAGTACTTGGATGGGAGACCACCTGGGAATACAAGGTGCTGTAGATATTTTTATACTACCAACACCGTTCTGTTGATGCATTCCATTTTCAAACGTATTCATTTATGAACCAGTAGTTAGAAGTAGAAAAGTTCTAACAGAAACCATAAAGCTCATCTAGAGCCAAGCCACACTGGATACGCCCAATCTCATCTGATCTTGGAAGCTATGCAGTGTTGGGCCTGGTTAGTACTTGGATGGGAGACCACCTGGGAATACAAGGTGCTGTAGATATTTTTATACTACCAACACCGTTCTGTTGATGCATTCCTTTTTCAAACGTATTCATTTATGAACCAGTAGTTAGAAGTAGAAACGTTCTAACAGAAACCACAAAGCTCATCTACAGCCACACCACACTGGATACGCCCAATCTCATCTGATCTTGGAAGCTAAGCAGTGTTGGGCCTGGTTAGTACTTGGATGGGAGACCACCTGGGAATACAAGGTGCTGTAGATATTTTTATACCGCCAACACCGTTCTGTTGATGCATTCCATTTTCAAATGTATTTATTTATGAACCAGTAGTTAGAAGTAGAAAAGTTCTAACAGAAACCACAAAGCTCATCTACAGCCACACCACACTGGATACGCCCAATCTCATCTGATCTTGGAAGCTAAGCAGTGTTGGGCCTGGTTAGTACTTGGATGGGAGACCACCTGGGAATACAATGTGCTGTAGATATTTTTATACTGCCAACACCGTTCTGTTGATGCATTCCATTTTCAAATGTATTCATTTATGAACCAGTAGTTAGAAGTAGAAAAGTTCAAACAGAAACCACAAAGCTCATCTACAGCCACACCACACTGGATACGCCCAATCTCATCTGATCTTGGAAGCTAAGCAGTGTTGGGCCTGGTTAGTACTTGGATGGGAGAACACCTGGGAATACAAGGTGCTGTAGATATTTTTATACTGCCAACACCGTTCTGTTGATGCATTCCATTTTCAAACGTATTCATTTATGAACCAGTAGTTAGAAGTAGAAAAGTTCTAACAGAAACCACAAAGCTCATCTACAGCCACACCACACTGGATACGCCCAATCTCATCTGATCTTGGAAGCTAAGCAGTGTTGGGCCTGGTTAGTACTTGGATGGGAGACCACCTGGGAATACAAGGTGCTGTAGATATTTTTATACTGCCAACACAGTTCTGTTGATGCATTCCATTTTCAAACGTATTCATTTATGAACCAGTAGTTAGAAGTAGAAAAGTTCTAACAGAATCCACAAAGCTCATCTACAGCCACACCACACTGGATACGCCCAATGTCATCTGATCTTGGAAGCTAAGCAGTGTTGGGCCTGGTTAGTACTTAGATGGGAGACAACCTGGGAATACAAGGTGCTGTAGATATTTTTATACTACCAACACCGTTCTGTTGATGCATTCCATTTTCAAACGTATTCATTTATGAAACAGTAGTTAGAAGTAGAAAAGTTCTAACAGAAACCATAAAGCTCATCTACAGCCACACTACACTGGATACGCCCAATCTCATCTGATCTTGGAAGCGAAGCAGTGTTGGGCCTGGTTAGTACTTGGATGGGAGACCACCTGGGAATACAAGGTGCTGTAGATATTTTTATACTACCAACATCGTTCTGTTGATGCATTCCATTTCAAACGTATTCATTTATGAACCAGTAGTTAGAAGTAGAAAAGTACTAACAGAAACCATAAAGCTCTTCTACAGCCACACCACACTGGATATGCCCAATCTCATCTCATCTTGGAAGCTAAGCAGTGTTGGGCCTGATTAGTACTTGGATGGGAGACCACCTGGGAATACAAGGTGCTGTAGATAATTTTATACTGCCAACACCGTTCTGTTGATGCATTCCATTTTAAAACGTATTCATTTATGAACCAGTAGTTAGAAGTAGAAAAGTTATAACAGAAACCACAAAGTTCATCTACAGCCACACCACACTGGATACGCCCAATCTCATCTGATCTTGGAAGCTAAACAGTGTTGGGCCTGGTTAGTACTTGGATGGGAGACCACCTGGGAATACAAGGTGCTGTAGATAATTTTATACTGCCAACACCGTTCTGTTGATGCATTCCATTTTCAAACGTATTCATTTATGAACAAGTAGTTAGAAGTAGAAAAGTTCTAACAGAAACCAGAAAATTCATCTACAGCCACACCACACTGGATACGCCTAATCTCATCTGATCTTGGAAGCTAAGCAGAGTTGGGCCTGGTTAGTACTTGGATGGGAAACCACCTGGGAATACTAGGTGCTGTAGATATTTTTATACTACCAACACCGTTCTGTTGATGCATTCCATTTTCAAACGTATTCATTTATGAACCAGTAGTTAGAAGTAGAAAAGTTCTAACAGAAACCACAAAGCTCATCTGCAGCCACACCACACTGGATACGCCCAATCTCATCTGATCTTGGAAGCTAAGCAGTGTTGGGCCTGGTTAGTACTTGGATGGGAGACCACCTGGGAATACAAGGTGCTGTAGATGTTTTTATACTGCCAACACCGTTCTGTTGATGCATTCCATTTTCAAACGTATTCATTTATGAACCAGTAGTTAGAAGTAGAAAAGTTCTAACAGAAACCACAAAGCTCATCTACAGCCACACCATACTGGATACGCCCAATCTCATCTGATCTTGGAAGCTAAGCAGTGTTGGCCCTGGTTAGTACTTGGATGGGAGACCACCTGGGAATACAAGGTGCTGTAGATATTTTTATACTGCCAACACCGTTCTGTTGATGCATTCAATTTTCAAATGTATTCATTTATGAACCAGTAGTTAGAAGTAGAAAAGTTCAAACAGAAACCATAAAGCTCATCTACAGCCACACCACACTGGATACGCCCAATCTCATCTGATCTTTGAAGCTAAGCAGTGTTGGGCCTGGTTAGTACTTGGATGGGAGACCGCCTGGGAATACAAGGTGCTGTAGATAATTTTATACTGCCAACACCGTTCTGTTGATGCATTCCATTTTAAAACGTATTCATTTATGAACCAGTAGTTAGAAGTAGAAAAGTTCTAACAGAAACCAAAAAGTTCATCTACAGCCACACCATACTGGATACGTCCAATCTCATCTGATCTTGGAAGCTAAGCAGTGTTGGGCCTGGTTAGTACTTGGATGGGAGACCACCTGGGAATACAAGGTGCTGTAGATATGTTTATACTGCCAACACCGTTCTGTTGATGCATTCCATTTTCAAACGTAATCATTTATGAACCAGTAGTTAGAAGTAGAAAAGTTCTAACAGAAACCACAAAGCTTATCTACAGCCACACCACACTGGATACGCCCAATCTCATATGATCTTGGAAGCTAAGCAGTGTTGGGCCTGGTTAGTACTTGGATGGGAGACCACCTGGGAATATAAAAGGTGCTGTAGATATTTTTATACTGCCAACACCGTTCTGTTGATGCATTCCATTTTCAAACGTATTCATTTATGAACCAGTAGTTAGAAGTAGAAAAGTACTAACAGAAACCATAAAGCTCTTCTACAGCCACGCCACACTGGATATGCCCAATCTCATCTCATCTTGGAAGCTAAGCAGTGTTGGGCCTGATTAGTACTTGGATGGGAGACCACCTGGGAATACAAGGTGCTGTAGATAATTTTATACTGCCAACACCGTTCTGTTGATGCATTCCATTTTAAAACGTATTCATTTATGAACCAGTAGTTAGAAGTAGAAAAGTTATAACAGAAACCACAAAGTTCATCTACAGCCACACCACACTGGATACGCCCAATCTCATCTGATCTTGGAAGCTAAACAGTGTTGGGCCTGGTTAGTACTTGGATGGGAGACCACCTGGGAATACAAGGTGCTGTAGATGTTTTTATACTGCCAACACAGTTCTGTTGATGCATTCCATTTTCAAACGTATTCATTTATGAACCAGTAGTTAGAAGTAGAAAAGTTCTAACAGAATCCACAAAGCTCATCTACAGCCACACCACACTGGATACGCCCAATCTCATCTGATCTTGGAAGCTAAGCAGTGTTGGGCCTGGTTAGTACTTGGATGGGAGACCACCTGGGAATACAAGGTGCTGTAGATATGTTTATACTGCCAACACCGTTCTGTTGATGCATTCCATTTTCAAACGTAATCATTTATGAACCAGTAGTTAGAAGTAGAAAAGTTCTAACAGAAACCACAAAGCTCATCTACAGCCACACCACACTGGATACGCCCAATCTCATCTGATCTTGGAAGCTAAGCAGTGTTGGGCCTGGTTAGTACTTGGACGGGAGACCACCTGGGAATATAAAAGGTGCTGTAGATATTTTTATACTGCCAACACCGTTCTGTTGATGCATTCCATTTTCAAACGTGTTCATTTATGAACAAGTAGTTAGAAGTAGAAAAGTTCTAACAGAAACCAGAAAATTCATCTACAGCCACACCACACTGGATACGCCTAATCTCATCTGATCTTGGAAGCTAAGCAGTGTTGGGCCTGGTTAGTACTTGGATGGGAGACCACCTGGGAATACAAGGTGCTGTAGATATTTTTATACTACCAACACCGTTCTGTTGATGCATTCCATTTTCAAACGTATTCATTTATGAACCAGTAGTTAGAAGTAGAAAAGTTCTAACAGAAAACATAAAGCTCATCTACAGCCAAGCCACACTGGATACGCCCAATCTCATCTGATCTTGGAAGCTAAGCAGAGTTGGGCCTGGTTAGTACTTGGATGGGAGACCACCTGGGAATACTAGGTGCTGTAGATATTTTTATACTACCAACACCGTTCTGTTGATGCATTCCATTTTCAAACGTATTCATTTATGAACCAGTAGTTAGAAGTAGAAAAGTTCTAACAGAAACCGCAAAGCTCATCTGCAGCCACACCACACTGGATACGCCCAATCTCATCTGATCTTGGAAGCTAAGCAGTGTTGGGCCTGGTTAGTACTTGGATGGGAGACCACCTGGGAATACAAGGTGCTGTAGATGTTTTTATACTGCCAACATCGTTCTGTTGATGCATTCCATTTTCAAATGTATTCATTTATGAACCAGTCGTTAGAAGTAGAAAAGTTCTAACAGAAACCAAAAAGTTCATCTACAGCCACACCATACTGGATACGTCCAATCTCATCTGATCTTGGAAGCTAAGCAGTGTTGGGCCTGGTTAGTACTTGGATGGGAGACCACCTGGGAATACAAGGTACTGTAGATATTTTTATACTGCCAACACCGTTCTGTTGATGCATTCCATTTTCAAACGTATTCATTTATGAACCAGTAGTTAGAAGTAGAAAAGTTCTAACAGAAACCACAAAGCTCATCTACAGCCACACCACACTGGATACGCCCAATCTCATCTGATCTTGGAAGCTAAGCAGTGTTGGGCCTGGTTAGTACTTGGATGGGAGACCACCTGGGAATATAAAAGGTGCTGTAGATATTTTTATACTGCCAACACCGTTCTGTTGATGCATTCCATTTTCAAATGTATTCATTTATGAACCAGTAGTTAGAAGTACAAAAGTTCTAACAGAAACCATAAAGCTCATCTACAGCCACACCACACTGGATATGCCCAATCTCATCTGATCTTGGAAGCTAAGCAGTGTTGGGCCTGGTTAGTACTTGGATGGGAGACCACCTGGTAATACAAGGTGCTGTAGATAATTTTATACTGCCAACACCGTTCTGTTGATGCATTCCATTTTAAAACGTATTCATTTATGAACCAGTAGTTAGAAGTAGAAAAGTTCTAACAGAAACCACAAAGTTCATCTACAGCCACACCACACTGGATACGCCCAATCTCATCTGGTCTTGGAAGCTAAGCAGTGTTGGGCCTGGTTAGTACTTGGATGGGAGACCACCTGGGAATACAAGGTGCTGTAGATAATTTTATACTGCCAACACCGTTCTGTTGATGCATTCCATTTTCAAACGTATTCTTTTATGAACCAGTAGTTAGAAGTAGAAAAGTTCTAACAGAAACCACAAAGTTCATCTACAGCCACACCACACTGGATACGCCCAATCTCATCTGATCTTGGAAGCTAAGCAGTGTTGGGCCTGGTTAGTACTTGGATGGGAGACCACCTGGGAATACAAGGTGCTGTAGATATTTTTATACTGCCAACACCGTTCTGTTGATGCAATCTATTTTCAAACGTATTCATTTATGAACCAGTAGTTAGAAGTAGAAAAGTTCTAACAGAAACCACAAAGCTCATCTACAGCCACAACACAGTGGATACGCCCAATCTCATCTGATCTTGGAAGCTAAGCAGTGTTGGGCCTGGTTAGTACTTGGATGGGAGACCACCTGGGAATACAAGGTGCTGTAGATATTTTTATACTGCCAACACCGTTCTGTTGATGCATTCTATTTTCAAACGTATTCATTTATGAACCAGTAGTTAGAAGTAGAAAAGTTCTAACAGAAACCACAAAGCTCATCTACAGCCACAACACAGTGGATACGCCCAATCTCATCTGATCTTGGAAGCTAAGCAGTGTTGGGCCTGGTTAGTACTTGGATGGGAGACCACCTGGGAATACAAGGTGCTGTAGATATTTTATACTGCCAACACCGTTCTGTTGATGCATTCAATTTTCAAATGTATTCATTTATGAACCAGTAGTTAGAAGTAGAAAAGTTCAAACAGAAACCATAAAGCTCATCTACAGCCACACCACACTGGATACGCCCAATCTCATCTGATCTTGGAAGCTAAGCAGTGTTGGGCCTGGTTAGTACTTGGATGGGAGACCGCCTGGGAATACAAGGTGCTGTAGATAATTTTATACTGCCAACACCGTTCTGTTGATGCATTCCATTTTAAAACGTTTTCATTTATGAACCAGTAGTTAGAAGTAGAAAAGTTCTAACAGAAACCAAAAGTTCATCTACAGCCACACCACACTTGATACGTCCAATCTCATCTGATCTTGGAAGCTAAGCAGTGTTGGGCCTGGTTAGTACTTGGATGGGAGACCACCTGGGAATACAAGTTGCTGTAGATATTTTTATACTGCCAACACCGTTCTGTTGATGCATTCCATTTTCAAACGAATTCATTTATGAACCAGTAGTTAGAAGTAGAAAAGTTCTAACAGAAACCACAAAGCTCATCTACAGCCACACCACACTGGATACGCCCAATCTCATCTGATCTTGGAAGCTAAGCAGTGTTGGGCCTGGTTAGTACTTGGATGGGAGACCACCTGGGAATACAACGTGCTGTAGATATTTTTATACTGCCAACACCGTTCTGTTGATGCATTCCATTTTAAAACGTATTCATTTATGAACCAGTAGTTAGAAGTAGAAAAGTTCTAACAGAAACCAGAAAGTTCATCTACAGCAACACCACACTGGATACGCCCAATCTCATCTGATCTTGGAAGCTAAGCAGTGTTGGGCCTGGTTAGTACTTGGATGGGAGACCACCTGGGAATACAAGGTGCTGTAGATATTTTTATACTGCCAACACCGTTCTGTTGATGCATTCAATTTTCAAATGTATTCATTTATGAACCAGTAGTTAGAAGTAGAAAAGTTCAAACAGAAACCACAAAGCTCATCTACAGCCACACCACACTGGATACGCCCAATCTCATCTGATCTTGGAAGCTAAACAGTGTTGGGCCTGGTTAGTACTTGGATGGGAGACCACCTGGGAATACAAGGTGCTGTAGATAATTTTATACTGCCAACACCGTTCTGTTGATGCATTCCATTTTAAAACGTATTCATTTATGAACCAGTAGTTAGAAGTAGAAAAGTTCTAACAGAAACCACAAAGTTCATCTACAGCCACACCACACTGGATACGCCCAATCTCATCTGATCTTGGAAGCTAAGCAGTGTTGGGCCTGGTTAGTACTTGGATGGGAGACCACCTGGGAATACAAGGTGCTGTAGATAATTTTATACTCCCAACACCGTTCTGTTGATGCATTCCATTTTCAAACGTATTCTTTTATGAACCAGTAGTTAGAAGTAGAAAAGTTCTAACAGAAACCACAAAGTTCATCTACAGCCACACCACACTGGATACGCCCAATCTCATCTGATCTTGGAAGCTAAGCAGTGTTGGGCCTGGTTAGTACTTGGATGGGAGACCACCTGGGAATACAAGGTGCTGTAGATATTTTTATACTGCCAACACCGTTCTGTTGATGCATTCTATTTTCAAACTTATTCATTTATGAACCAGTAGTTAGAAGTAGAAAAGTTCTAACAGAAACCAGAAAGTTCATCTTCAGCAACACCACACTGGATACGCCCAATCTCATCTTATCTTGGAAGCTAAGCAGTGTTGGGCCTGGTTAGTACTTGGATGGGAGACCACCTGGGAATACAAGGTGCTGTAGATATTTTTATACTGCCAACACCGTTCTGTTGATGCATTCCATTTTAAAATGTATTCATTTATGAACCAGTAGTTAGAAGTAGAAAAGTTCAAACAGAAACCCCAAAGCTCATCTACAGCCACACCACACTGGATACGCCCAATCTCATCTGATCTTGGAAGCTAAGCAGTGTTGGGCCTGGTTAGTACTTGGATGGGAGACCACCTGGGAATACAAGGTGCTGTAGATAATTTTATACTCCCAACACCGTTCTGTTGATGCATTCCATTTTCAAACGAATTCATTTATGAACCAGTAGTTAGAAGTAGAAAAGTTCTAACAGAAACCACAAAGCTCATCTACAGCCACACCACAATGGATACGCCCAATCTCATCTGACCTTGGAAGCTAAGCAGTGTTGGGCCTGGTTAGTACTTGGATGGGAGACCACCTGGGAATACAACGTGCTGTAGATATTTTTATACTGCCAACACCGTTCTGTTGATGCATTCCATTTTAAAACGTATTCATTTATGAACCAGTAGTTAGAAGTAGAAAAGTTCTAACAGAAACCAGAAAGTTCATCTACAGCAACACCACACTGGATACGCCCAATCTCATCTGATCTTGGAAGCTAAGCAGTGTTGGGCCTGGTTAGTACTTGGATGGGAGACCACCTGGGAATACAAGGTGCTGTAGATATTTTTATACTGCCAACACCGTTCTGTTGATGCATTCCATTTTAAAATGTATTCATTTATGAACCAGTAGTTAGAAGTAGAAAAGTTCAAACAGAAACCACAAAGCTCATCTACAGCCACACCACACTGGATACGCCCAATCTCATCTGATCTTGGAAGCTAAGCAGTGTTGGGCCTGGTTAGTACTTGGATGGGAGACCACCTGGGAATTCAAGGTGCTGTAGATATTTTTATACTGCCAACACCGTTCTGTTGATGCATTCAATTTTCAAACGTATTCTTTTATGAACCAGTAGTTAGAAGTAGAAAAGTTCTCACAGAAACCACAAAGTTCATCTACAGCCACACCACACTGCATACGCCCAATCTCATCTGATCTTGGAAGCTAAGCAGTGTTGGGCCTGGTTAGTACTTGGATGGGAGACCACCTGGGAATACAAGGTGCTGTAGATATTTTTATACTGCCAACACCGTTCTGTTGATGCATTCTATTTTCAAACGTATTCATTTATGAACCAGTAGTTAGAAGTAGAAAAGTTCTAACAGAAACCACAAAGCTCATCTACAGCCAAAACACAGTGGATACGCCCAATCTCATCTGATCTTGAAAGCTAAGCAGTGTTGGGCCTGGTTAGTATTTGGATAGGAGACCACCTGGGATTACAAGGTGCTGTAGATATTTTATACTGCCAACAATGTTCTGTTGATGCATTCAATTTTCAAATGTATTCATTTATGAACCAGAAGTTAGAAGTAGAAAAGTTCAAACAGAAACCATAAAGCTCATCTACAGCCACACCACACTGGATACGCCCAATCTCATCTGATCTTGGAAGCTAAGCAGTGTTGGGCCTGGTTAGTACTTGGATGGGAGACCACCTGGGAATACAAGGTGCTGTAGATAATTTTATACTGCCAACACCGTTCTGTTGATGCATTCCATTTTAAAACGTATTCATTTATGAACCAGTAGTTTGAAGTAAAAAAGTTCTAACAGAAACCAAAAAGTTCATCTACAGCCACACCACACTGGATACGTCTAATCTCATCTGATCTTGGAAGCTAAGCAGTGTTGGGCCTGGTTAGTACTTGGATGGGAGACCACCTGGGAATACAAGGTGCTGTAGATATTTTTATACTGCCAACACCGTTCTGTTGATGCATTCCATTTTAAAACGTATTCATTTATGAACCAGTAGTTTGAAGTAAAAAAGTTCTAACAGAAACCAAAAAGTTCATCTACAGCCACACCACACTGGATACGCCCAATCTCATCTGATCTTGGAAGCTAAGCAGTGTTGGGCCTGGTTAGTACTTGGATGGGAGACCACCTGGGAATACAAGGTGCTTAGATATTTTTATACTGCCAACACCGTTCTGTTGATGCATTCCATTTTCAAACGTTTTCATTTATGAACCAGTAGTTAGAAGTAGAAAATTTCTAACAGAAACCACAAAGCTCATCTACAGCCACACCACACTGGATACGCCCAATCTCATCTGATCTTGGAAGCTAAGCAGTGTTGGGCATGGTTAGTACTTGGATGGGAGACCACCTGGGAATACAAGGTGCTGTAGATATTTTTATACTGCAAACACCGTTCTGTTGATGCATTCCATTTTCAAACGTATTCATTTATGAACCAGTAGTTAGAAGTAGAAAAGTTCTAACAGAAACCACAAAGCTCATCTACAGCCACACCACACTGGATACGCCCAATCTCATCTGATCTTGGAAGCTAAGCAGTGTTGGGCCTGGTTAGTACTTGGATGGGAGACCACCTGGGAATACAAGGTGCTGTAGATATTTTTATACTACCAACACCGTTCTGTTGATGCATTCCATTTTCAAATGTATTCATTTATGAAACAGTAGTTAGAAGTAGAAAAGTTCTAACAGAAATCATAAAGCTCATCTACAGCCACACCACACTAGATACGCCCAATCTCATCTGATCTTGGAAGCTAAGCAGTGTTGGGCCTGGTTAGTACTTGGATGGGAGACCACCTGGGAATACAAGGTGCTGTAGATATTTTTATACTACCAACACCGTTCTGTTGATGCATTCCATTTTCAAATGTATTCATTTATGAACCAGTAGTTAGAAGTAGAAAAGTACTAACAGAAACCATAAAGCTCTTCTACAGCCACACCACACTGGATATGCCCAATCTCATCTGATCTTGGAAGCTAAGCAGTGTTGGGCCTGGTTAGTACTTGGATGGGAGACCACCTGGGAATACAAGGTGCTGTAGATATTTTTATACTGCCAACACCATTCTGTTGATGCATTCCATTTTAAAATGTATTCATTTATGAACCAGTAGTTAGAAGTAGAAAAGTTCTAACAGAAACCAGAAAGCTTATCTACAGCCACACCACACTGGATACGCCCAATCTCATCTGATCTTGGAAGCTAAGCAGTGTTGGGCCTGGTTAGTACTTGGATGGGAGACCGCCTGGGAATACAAGGTGCTGTAGATAATTTTATACTGCCAACACCGTTCTGTTGATGCATTCCATTTTAAAACGTTTTCATTTATGAACCAGTAGTTAGAAGTAGAAAAGTTCTAACAGAAACCAAAAGTTAATCTACAGCCACACCACACTGGATACGTCCAATCTCATCTGATCTTGGAAGCTGAGCAGTGTTGGGCCTGGTTAGTACTTGGATGGGAGACCACCTGGGAATACAAGGTGCTGTAGATATTTTTATACTGCCAACACCGTTCTGTTGATGCATTCCATTTTCAAACGAATTCATTTATGAACCAGTAGTTAGAAGTAGAAAAGTTCTAACAGAAACCACAAAGCTCATCTACAGCCACACCACACTGGATACGCCCAATCTCATCTGATCTTGGAAGCTAAGCAGTGTTGGGCCTGGTTAGTACTTGGATGGGAGACCACCTGGGAATACAACGTGCTGTAGATATTTTTATACTGCCAACACCGTTCTGTTGATGCATTCCATTTTAAAACGTATTCATTTATGAACCAGTAGTTAGAAGTAGAAAAGTTCTAACAGAAACCAGAAAGTTCATCTACAGCAACACCACACTGGATACGCCCAATCTCATCTGATCTTGGAAGCTAAGCAGTGTTGGGCCTGGTTAGTACTTGGATGGGAGACCACCTGGGAATACAAGGTGCTGTAGATATTTTTATACTGCCAACACCGTTCTGTTAATGCATTCCATTTTAAAACGTATTCATTTATGAACCAGTAGTTAGAAGTAGAAAAGTTCAAACAGAAACCACAAAGCTCATCTACAGCCACACCACACTGGATACGCCCAATCTCATCTGATCTTGGAAGCTAAGCAGTGTTGGGCCTGGTTAGTACTTGGATGGGAGACCACCTGGGAATACAAGGTGCTGTAGATATTTTTATACTGCCAACACCGTTCTGTTGATGCATTCAATTTTCAAACGCATTCTTTTATGAACCAGTAGTTAGAAGTAGAAAAGTTCTCACAGAAACCACAAAGTTCATCTACAGCCACACCACACTGCATACGCCCAATCTCATCTGATCTTGGAAGCTAAGCAGTGTTGGGCCTGGTTAGTACTTGGATGGGAGACCACCTGGGAATACAAGGTGCTGTAGATATTTTTATACTGCCAACACCGTTCTGTTGATGCATTCTATTTTCAAACGTAATCATTTATGAACCAGTAGTTAGAAGTAGAAAAGTTCTAACAGAAACCACAAAGCTCATCTACAGCCAAAACACAGTGGATACGCCCAATCTCATCTGATCTTGAAAGCTAAGCAGTGTTGGGCCTGGTTAGTATTTGGATAGGAGACCACCTGGGATTACAAGGTGCTGTAGATATTTTATACTGCCAACAATGTTCTGTTGATGCATTCAATTTTCAAATGTATTCATTTATGAACCAGAAGTTAGAAGTAGAAAAGTTCAAACAGAAACCATAAAGCTCATCTACAGCCACACCACACTGGATACGCCCAATCTCATCTGATCTTGGAAGCTAAGCAGTGTTGGGCCTGGTTAGTACTTGGATGGGAGACCACCTGGGAATACAAGGTGCTGTAGATAATTTTATACTGCCAACACCGTTCTGTTGATGCATTCCATTTTAAAACGTATTCATTTATGAACCAGTAGTTTGAAGTAAAAAAGTTCTAACAGAAACCAAAAAGTTCATCTACAGCCACACCACACTGGATACGTCTAATCTCATCTGATCTTGGAAGCTAAGCAGTGTTGGGCCTGGTTAGTACTTGGATGGGAGACCACCTGGGAATACAAGGTGCTGTAGATATTTTTATACTGCCAACACCGTTCTGTTGATGCATTCCATTTTCAAATGTATTTATTTATGAACCAGTAGTTAGAAGTAGAAAAGTTCTAACAGAAACCACAACGCTCATCTACAGCCACACCACACTGGATACACCCAATCTCATCTGATCTTGGAAGCTAAGCAGTGTTGGGCCTGGTTAGTACTTGGATGGGAGACCACCTGGGAATACAAGGTGCTTAGATATTTTTATACTGCCAACACCGTTCTGTTGATGCATTCCATTTTCAAACGTATTCATTTATGAACCAGTAGTTAGAAGTAGAAAATTTCTAACAGAAACCACAAAGCTCATCTACAGCCACACCACACTGGATACGCCCAATCTCATCTGATCTTGGAAGCTAAGCAGTGTTGGGCATGGTTAGTACTTGGATGGGAGACCACCTGGGAATACAAGGTGCTGTAGATATTTTTATACTGCAAACACCGTTCTGTTGATGCATTCCATTTTCAAACGTATTCATTTATGAACCAGTAGTTAGAAGTAGAAAAGTTCTAACAGAAACCACAAAGCTCATCTACAGCCACACCGCACTGGATACGCCCAATCTCATCTGATCTTGGAAGCTAAGCAGTGTTGGGCCTGGTTAGTACTTGGATGGGAGACCACCTGGGAATACAAGGTGCTGTAGATATTTTTATACTACCAACACCGTTCTGTTGATGCATTCCATTTTCAAATGTATTCATTTATGAAACAGTAGTTAGAAGTAGAAAAGTTCTAACAGAAACCATAAAGCTCATCTACAGCCACACCACACTAGATACGCCCAATCTCATCTGATCTTGGAAGCTAAGCAGTGTTGGGCCTGGTTAGTACTTGGATGGGAGACCACCTGGGAATACAAGGTGCTGTAGATATTTTTATACTACCAACACCGTTCTGTTGATGCATTCCATTTTCAAATGTATTCATTTATGAACCAGTAGTTAGAAGTAGAAAAGTACTAACAGAAACCATAAAGCTCTTCTACAGCCACACCACACTGGATATGCCCAATCTCATCTGATCTTGGAAGCTAAGCAGTGTTGGGCCTGGTTAGTACTTGGATGGGAGACCACCTGGGAATACAAGGTGCTGTAGATATTTTTATACTACCAACACCGTTCTGTTGATGCATTCCATTTTCAAATGTATTCATTTATGAACCAGTAGTTAGAAGTAGAAAAGTACTAACAGAAACCATAAAGCTCTTCTACAGCCACACCACACTGGATATGCCCAATCTCATCTGATCTTGGAAGCTAAGCAGTGTTGGGCCTGGTTAGTACTTGGATGGGAGACCACCTGGGAATACAAGGTGCTGTAGATATTTTTATACTGCCAACACCATTCTGTTGATGCATTCCATTTTAAAATGTATTCATTTATGAACCAGTAGTTAGAAGTAGAAAAGTTCTAACAGAAACCAGAAAGTTCATCTACAGCCACACCACACTGGATACGCCCAATCTCATCTGATCTTGGAAGCTAAGCAGTGTTGGGCCTGGTTAGTACTTGGATGGGAGACCAACTGGGAATACAAAGTGCTGTAGATATTTTTATACTACCAACACCGTTCTGTTGATGCATTCCATTTTCAAACGTATTCATTTATGAACCAGTAGTTAGAAGTAGAAAAGTTCTAACAGAAACCATAAAGCTCATCTAGAGCCAAGCCACACTGGATACGCCCAATCTCATCTGATCTTGGAAGCTAAGCAGTGTTGGGCCTGGAAAGTACTTGGATGGGAGACCACCTGGGAATACAAGGTGCTGTAGATATTTTTATACTACCAACACCGTTCTGTTGATGCATTCCTTTTTCAAACGTATTCATTTATGAACCAGTAGTTAGAAGTAGAAAAGTTCTAACAGAAACCACAAAGCTCATCTACAGCCACACCACACTGGATACGCCCAATCTCATCTGATCTTGGAAGCTAAGCAGTGTTGGGCCTGGTTAGTACTTGGATGGGAGACCACCTGGGAATACAAGGTGCTGTAGATATTTTTATACCGCCAACACCGTTCTGTTGATGCATTCCATTTTCAAATGTATTCATTTATGAACCAGTAGTTAGAAGTAGAAAAGTTCTAACAGAAACCACAAAGCTCATCTACAGCCACACCACACTGGATACGCCCAATCTCATCTGATCTTGGAAGCTAAGCAGTGTTGGGACTGGTTAGTACTTGGATGGGAGACCACCTGGGAATACAATGTGCTGTAGATATTTTTATACTGCCAACACCGTTCTGTTGATGCATTCCATTTTCAAATGTATTCATTTATGAACCAGTAGTTAGAAGTAGAAAAGTTCAAACAGAAACCACAAAGCTCATCTACAGCCACACCACACTGGATACGCCCAATCTCATCTGATCTTGGAAGCTAAGCAGTGTTGGGCCTGGTTAGTACTTGGATGGGAGACCACCTGGGAATACAATGTGCTGTAGATATTTTTATACTGCCAACACCGTTCTGTTGATGCATTCCATTTTCAAACGTATTCATTTATGAACCAGTAGTTAGAAGTAGAAAAGTTCTAACAGAAACCACAAAGCTTATCTACAGCCACACCACACTGGATACGCCCAATCTCATCTGATCTTGGAAGCTAAGCAGTGTTGGGCCTGGTTAGTACTTGGATGGGAGACCACCTGGGAATACAAGGTGCTGTAGATATTTTTATACTGCCAACACCGTTCTGTTGATGCATTCCATTTTCAAACATATTCATTTATGAACCAGTAGTTAGAAGTAGAAAAGTTCTAACAGAATCCACAAAGCTCATCTACAGCCACACCACACTGGATACGCCCAATCTCATCTGATCTTGGAAGCTAAGCAGTGTTGGGCCTGGTTAGTACTTGGATGGGAGACCACCTGGGAATACAAGGTGCTGTAGATATTTTTATACTGCCAACACAGTTCTGTTGATGCATTCCATTTTCAAACGTATTCATTTATGAACCAGTAGTTAGAAGTAGAAAAGTTCTAACAGAATCCACAAAGCTCATCTACAGCCACACCACACTGGATACGCCCAATCTCATCTGATCTTGGAAGCTAAGCAGTGTTGGGCCTGGTTAGTACTTAGATGGGAGACAACCTGGGAATACAAGGTGCTGTAGATATTTTTATACTACCAACACCGTTCTGTTGATGCATTCCATTTTCAAACGTATTCATTTATGAAACAGTAGTTAGAAGTAGAAAAGTTCTAACAGAAACCATAAAGCTCATCTACAGCCACACTACACTGGATACGCCCAATCTCATCTGATCTTGGAAGCGAAGCAGTGTTGGGCCTGGTTAGTACTTGGATGGGAGACCACCTGGGAATACAAGGTGCTGTAGATATTTTTATACTACCAACATCGTTCTGTTGATGCATTCCATTTTCAAACGTATTCATTTATGAACCAGTAGTTAGAAGTAGAAAAGTACTAACAGAAACCATAAAGCTCTTCTACAGCCACACCACACTGTATATGCCCAATCTCATCTCATCTTGGAAGCTAAGCAGTGTTGGGCCTGATTAGTACTTGGATGGGAGACCACCTGGGAATACAAGGTGCTGTAGATAATTTTATACTGCCAACACCGTTCTGTTGATGCATTCCATTTTAAAACGTATTCATTTATGAACCAGTAGTTAGAAGTAGAAAAGTTATAACAGAAACCACAAAGTTCATCTACAGCCACACCACACTGGATACGCCCAATCTCATCTGATCTTGGAAGCTAAACAGTGTTGGGCCTGGTTAGTACTTGGATGGGAGACCACCTGGGAATACAAGGTGCTGTAGATAATTTTATACTGCCAACACCGTTCTGTTGATGCATTCCATTTTCAAACGTATTCATTTATGAACAAGTAGTTAGAAGTAGAAAAGTTCTAACAGAAACCAGAAAATTTATTTACAGCCACACCACACTGGATACGCCTAATCTCATCTGATCTTGGAAGCTAAGCAGTGTTGGGCCTGGTTAGTACTTGGATGGGAGACCACCTGGGAATACAAGGTGCTGTAGATATTTTTATACTACCAACACCGTTCTGTTGATGCATTCCATTTTCAAACGTATTCATTTATGAACCAGTAGTTAGAAGTAGAAAAGTTCTAACAGAAAACATAAAGCTCATCTACAGCTAAGCCACACTGGATACGCCCAATCTCATCTGATCTTGGAAGCTAAGCAGAGTTGGGCCTGGTTAGTACTTGGATGGGAGACCACCTGGGAGTACTAGGTGCTGTAGATATTTTTATACTACCAACACCGTTCTGTTGATGCATTCCATTTTCAAACGTATTCATTTATGAACCAGTAGTTAGAAGTAGAAAAGTTCTAACAGAAACCACAAAGCTCTTCTGCAGCCACACCACACTGGATACGCCCAATCTCATCTGATCTTGGAAGCTAAGCAGTGTTGGGCCTGGTTAGTACTTGGATGGGAGACCACCTGGGAATACAAGGTGCTGTAGATGTTTTTATACTGCCAACACCGTTCTGTTGATGCATTCCATTTTCAAATGTATTCATTTATGAACCAGTCGTTAGAAGTAGAAAAGTTCTAACAGAAACCACAAAGTTCATCTACAGCTACACCACACTGGATACGCCCAATCTCATCTGATCTTGGAAGCTAAACAGTGTTGGGCCTGGTTAGTACTTGGATGGGAGACCACCTGGGAATACAAGGTGCTGTAGATAATTTTATACTGCCAACACCGTTCTGTTGATGCATTCCATTTTCAAACGTATTCATTTATGAACCAGTAGTTAGAAGTAGAAAAGTTCTAACAGAAACCACAAAGTTCATCTACAGCCACACCACACTGGATACGCCCAATCTCATCTGATCTTGGAAGCTAAGCAGTGTTGGGCCTGGTTAGTATTTGGATGGGAGACCACCTGGGAATACAAGGTGCTGTAGATATTTTTATACTGCCAACACCGTTCTGTTGATGCATTCCATTTTCAAACGTATTCATTTATGAACCAGTAGTTAGAAGTAGAAAAGTTCTAACAGAAACCACAAAGCTCATCTACAGCCACACCATACTGGATACGCCCAATCTCATCCGATCTTGGAAGCTAAGCAGTGTTGGCCCTGGTTAGTACTTGGATGGGAGACCACCTGGGAATACAAGGTGCTGTAGATATTTTTATACTACCAACATCGTTCTGTTGATGCATTCCATTTTCAAACGTATTCATTTATGAACCAGTAGTTAGAAGTAGAAAAGTACTAACAGAAACCATAAAGCTCTTCTACAGCCACACCACACTGGATACGCCCAATCTCATCTGATCTTGGAAGCTAAGCAGTGTTGGGCCTGGTTAGTACTTAGATGGGAGACAACCTGGGAATACAAGGTGCTGTAGATATTTTTATACTACCAACACCGTTCTGTTGATGCATTCCATTTTCAAACGTATTCATTTATGAAACAGTAGTTAGAAGTAGAAAAGTTCTAACAGAAACCATAAAGCTCATCTACAGCCACACTACACTGGATACGCCCAATCTCATCTGATCTTGGAAGCGAAGCAGTGTTGGGCCTGGTTAGTACTTGGATGGGAGACCACCTGGGAATACAAGGTGCTGTAGATATTTTTATACTACCAACATCGTTCTGTTGATGCATTCCATTTTCAAACGTATTCATTTATGAACCAGCAGTTAGAAGTAGAAAAGTACTAACAGAAACCATAAAGCTCTTCTACAGCCACACCACACTGGATATGCCCAATCTCATCTCATCTTGGAAGCTAAGCAGTGTTGGGCCTGATTAGTACTTGGATGGGAGACCACCTGGGAATACAAGGTGCTGTAGATAATTTTATACTGCCAACACCGTTCTGTTGATGCATTCCATTTTAAAACGTATTCATTTATGAACCAGTAGTTAGAAGTAGAAAAGTTATAACAGAAACCACAAAGTTCATCTACAGCCACACCACACTGGATACGCCCAATCTCATCTGATCTTGGAAGCTAAACAGTGTTGGGCCTGGTTAGTACTTGGATGGGAGACCACCTGGGAATACAAGGTGCTGTAGATAATTTTATACTGCCAACACCGTTCTGTTGATGCATTCCATTTTCAAACGTATTCATTTATGAACAAGTAGTTAGAAGTAGAAAAGTTCTAACAGAAACCAGAAAATTTATTTACAGCCACACCACACTGGATACGCCTAATCTCATCTGATCTTGGAAGCTAAGCAGTGTTGGGCCTGGTTAGTACTTGGATGGGAGACCACCTGGGAATACAAGGTGCTGTAGATATTTTTATACTACCAACACCGTTCTGTTGATGCATTCCATTTTCAAACGTATTCATTTATGAACCAGTAGTTAGAAGTAGAAAAGTTCTAACAGAAAACATAAAGCTCATCTACAGCCAAGCCACACTGGATACGCCCAATCTCATCTGATCTTGGAAGCTAAGCAGAGTTGGGCCTGGTTAGTACTTGGATGGGAGACCACCTGGGAGTACTAGGTGCTGTAGATATTTTTATACTACCAACACCGTTCTGTTGATGCATTCCATTTTCAAACGTATTCATTTATGAACCAGTAGTTAGAAGTAGAAAAGTTCTAACAGAAACCACAAAGCTCTTCTGCAGCCACACCACACTGGATACGCCCAATCTCATCTGATCTTGGAAGCTAAGCAGTGTTGGGCCTGGTTAGTACTTGGATGGGAGACCACCTGGGAATACAAGGTGCTGTAGATGTTTTTATACTGCCAACACCGTTCTGTTGATGCATTCCATTTTCAAATGTATTCATTTATGAACCAGTCGTTAGAAGTAGAAAAGTTCTAACAGAAACCACAAAGTTCATCTACAGCTACACCACACTGGATACGCCCAATCTCATCTGATCTTGGAAGCTAAACAGTGTTGGGCCTGGTTAGTACTTGGATGGGAGACCACCTGGGAATACAAGGTGCTGTAGATAATTTTATACTGCCAACACCGTTCTGTTGATGCATTCCATTTTCAAACGTATTCATTTATGAACCAGTAGTTAGAAGTAGAAAAGTTCTAACAGAAACCACAAAGTTCATCTACAGCCACACCACACTGGATACGCCCAATCTCATCTGATCTTGGAAGCTAAGCAGTGTTGGGCCTGGTTAGTACTTGGATGGGAGACCACCTGGGAATACAAGGTGCTGTAGATATTTTTATACTGCCAACACCGTTCTGTTGATGCATTCCATTTTCAAACGTATTCATTTATGAACCAGTAGTTAGAAGTAGAAAAGTTCTAACAGAAACCACAAAGCTCATCTACAGCCACACCATACTGGATACGCCCAATCTCATCCGATCTTGGAAGCTAAGCAGTGTTGGCCCTGGTTAGTACTTGGATGGGAGACCACCTGGGAATACAAGGTGCTGTAGATATTTTTATACTGCCAACACCGTTCTGTTGATGCATTCAATTTTCAAATGTATTCATTTATGAACCAGTAGTTAGAAGTAGAAAAGTTCAAACAGAAACCATAAAGCTCTTCTACAGCCACACCACACTGGATACGCCCAATCTCATCTGATCTTGGAAGCTAAGCAGTGTTGGGCCTGGTTAGTACTTGGATGGGAGACCGCCTGGGAATACAAGGTGCTGTAGATAATTTTATACTGCCAACACCGTTCTGTTGATGCATTCCATTTTAAAACGTATTCATTTATGAACCAGTAGTTAGAAGTAGAAAAGTTCTAACAGAAACCAAAAAGTTCATCTACAGCCACACCATACTGGATACGTCCAATCTCATCTGATCTTGGAAGCTAAGCAGTGTTGGGCCTGGTTAGTACTTGGATGGGAGACCACCTGGGAATACAAGGTGCTGTAGATATGTTTATACTGCCAACACCGTTCTGTTGATGCATTCCATTTTCAAACGTATTCATTTATGAACCAGTAGTTAGAAGTAGAAAAGTTCTAACAGAAATCATAAAGCTCATCTACAGCCAAGCCACACTGTATACGCCCAATCTCATCTGATCTTGGAAGCTAAGCAGAGTTAAGCCTGGTTAGTACTTGGATGGGAGACCACCTGGGAATACAAGGTGCTGTAGATATTTATATACTACCAACACCGTTCTGTTGATGCATTCCATTTTCAAACGTATTCATTTATGAACCAGTAGTTAGAAGTAGAAAAGTTCTAACAGAAACCACAAAGCTCCTCTACAGCCACACCACACTGTATACGCCCAATCTCATCTGATCTTGGAAGCTAAGCAGTGTTGGGCCTGGTTAGTACTTGGATGGGAGACCACCTGGGACTACAAGGTGCTGTAGATAATTTTATACTGCCAACACCGTTCTGTTGATGCATTCCATTTTCAAACGTATTATTTTATGAACCAGTAGTTAGAAGTAGAAAAGTTCTAACAGAAACCACAAAGTTCATCTACAGCCACACCACACTGGATACGCCCAATCTCATCTGATCTTGGAAGCTAAGCAGTGTTGGGCCTGGTTAGTACTTGGATGGGAGACCACCTGGGAATACAAGGTGCTGTAGATATTTTTATACTGCCAACACCGTTCTGTTGATGCATTCTATTTTCAAACGTATTCATTTATGAACCAGTAGTTAGAAGTAGAAAAGTTCTAACAGAAACCACAAAGCTCATCTACAGCCACAACACAGTGGATACGCCCAATCTCATCTGATCTTGGAAGCTAAGCAGTGTTGGGCCTGGTTAGTACTTGGATGGGAGACCACCTGGGAATACAAGGTGCTGTAGATATTTTTATACTGCCAACACCGTTCTGTTGATGCATTCTATTTTCAAACGTATTCATTTATGAACCAGTAGTTAGAAGTAGAAAAGTTCTAACAGAAACCACAAAGCTCATCTACAGCCACAACACAGTGGATACGCCCAATCTCATCTGATCTTGGAAGCTAAGCAGTGTTGGGCCTGGTTAGTACTTGGATGGGAGACCACCTGGGAATACAAGGTGCTGTAGATATTTTATACTGCCAACACCGTTCTGTTGATGCATTCAATTTTCAAATGTATTCATTTATGAACCAGTAGTTAGAAGTAGAAAAGTTCAAACAGAAACCATAAAGCTCATCTACAGCCACACCACACTGGATACGCCCAATCTCATCTGATCTTGGAAGCTAAGCAGTGTTGGGCCTGGTTAGTACTTGGATGGGAGACTGCCTGGGAATACAAGGTGCTGTAGATAATTTTATACTGCCAACACCGTTCTGTTGATGCATTCCATTTTAAAACGTTTTCATTTATGAACCAGTAGTTAGAAGTAGAAAAGTTCTAACAGAAACCAAAAGTTCATCTACAGCCACACCACACTGGATACGTCCAATCTCATCTGATCTTGGAAGCTAAGCAGTGTTGGGCCTTGTTAGTACTTGTATGGGAGACCACCTGGGAATACAAGGTGCTGTAGATATTTTTATACTGCCAACACCGTTCTGTTGATGCATTCCATTTTCAAACGAATTCATTTATGATCCAGTAGTTAGAAGTAGAAAAGTTCTAACAGAAACCACAAAGCTCATCTACAGCCACACCACACTGGATACGCCCAATCTCATCTGATCTTGGAAGCTAAGCAGTGTTGGGCCTGGTTAGTACTTGGATGGGAGACCACCTGGGAATACAACGTGCTGTAGATATTTTTATACTGCCAACACCGTTCTGTTGATGCATTCCATTTTAAAACGTATTCATTTATGAACCAGTAGTTAGAAGTAGAAAAGTTCTAACAGAAACCAGAAAGTTCATCTACAGCAACACCACACTGGATACGCCCAATCTCATCTGATCTTGGAAGCTAAGCAGTGTTGGGCCTGGTTAGTACTTGGATGGGAGACCACCTGGGAATACAAGGTGCTGTAGATATTTTTATACTGCCAACACCGTTCTGTTGATGCATTCAATTTTCAAATGTATTCATTTATGAACCAGTAGTTAGAAGTAGAAAAGTTCAAACAGAAACCACAAAGCTCATCTACAGCCACACCACACTGGATACGCCCAATCTCATCTGATCTTGGAAGCTAAACAGTGTTGGGCCTGGTTAGTACTTGGATGGGAGACCACCTGGGAATACAAGGTGCTGTAGATAATTTTATACCGCCAACACCGTTCTGTTGATGCATTCCATTTTCAAACGTATTCATTTATGAACCAGTAGTTAGAAGTAGAAAAGTTCTAACAGAAACCACAAAGCTCATCTACAGCCACACCATACTGGATACGCCCAATCTCATCTGATCTTGGAAGCTAAGCAGTGTTGGGCCTGGTTAGTACTTGGATGGGAGACCACCTGGGAATATAAAAGGTGCTGTAGATATTTTTATACTGCCAACACCGTTCTGTTGATGCATTCCATTTTCAAATGTATTCAATTATGAACCAGTAGTTAGAAGTAGAAAAGTTCTAACAGAAACCATAAAGCTCATCTACAGCCACACCACACTGGATATGCCCAATCTCATCTGATCTTGGAAGCTAAGCAGTGTTGGGCCTGGTTAGTACTTGGATGGGAGACCACCTGGTAATACAAGGTGCTGTAGATAATTTTATACTGCCAACACCGTTCTGTTGATGCATTCCATTTTAAAACGTATTCATTTATGAACCAGTAGTTAGAAGTAGAAAAGTTCTAACAGAAACCACAAAGTTCATCTACAGCCACACCACACTGGATACGCCCAATCTCATCTGATCTTGGAAGCTAAGCAGTGTTGGGCCTGGTTAGTACTTGGATGGGAGACCACCTGGGAATACAAGGTGCTGTAAATAATTTTATACTGCCAACACCGTTCTGTTGATGCATTCCATTTTCAAACGTATTCTTTTATGAACCAGTAGTTAGAAGTAGAAAAGTTCTAACAGAAACCACAAAGTTCATCTACAGCCACACCACACTGGATACGCCCAATCTCATCTGATCTTGGAAGCTAAGCAGTGTTGGGCCTGGTTAGTACTTGGATGGGAGACCACCTGGGAATACAAGGTGCTGTAGATATTTTTATACTGCCAACACCGTTCTGTTGATGCATTCTATTTTCAAACGTATTCATTTATGAACCAGTAGTTAGAAGTAGAAAAGTTCTAACAGAAACCACAAAGCTCATCTACAGCCACGACACAGTGGATACGCCCAATCTCATCTGATCTTGGAAGCTAAGCAGTGTTGGGCCTGGTTAATACTAGGATGGGAGACCACCTGGGAATACAAGGTGCTGTAGATAATTTTATACTGCCAACACCGTTCTGTTGATGCATTCCATTTTCAAACGAATTCATTTATGAACCAGTAGTTAGAACAGGCATTCCCAACCACGGTCCTCAAGGCACACTAACAGTGCAGGTTTTTGTGATATCCAGGCTTCAGCACAGGTGACTTAATTAGTAGCTAAATTATTTTGATTTAACCATCTGTGCTGCAGCTTTGATATCACTAAAACCTGCACTGTTGGTGTGCCTTGAGTACCGTGGTTGGGAATGTCTGAGTTAGAAGTAGAAAAGTTCTAACAGAAACCACGAAGCTCATCTACAGCCACACCACACTGGATACGCCCAATCTCATCTGATCTTGGAAGCTAAGCAGTGTTGGGCCTGTTTATTACTTGGATGGGAGACCACCTGGGAATACAAGGTGCTGTAGATATTTTTATACTGCCAACACCGTTCTGTTGATGCATTCAATTTTCAAATGTATTCATTTATGAACCAGTAGTTAGAAGTAGAAAAGTTCAAACAGAAACTGTAAAGCTCATCTACAGCCACACCACACTGGATACGCCCAATCTCATCTGATCTTGGAAGCTAAGCAGTGTTGGGCCTGGTTAGTACTTGGATGGGAGACCGCCTGGGAATACAAGGTGCTGTAGATAATTTTATACTGACAACACCGTTCTGTTGATGCATTCCATTTTAAAACGTTTTCATTTATGAACCAGTAGTTAGAAGTAGAAAAGTTCTAACAGAAACCAAAAGTTCATCTACAGCCACACCACACTGGATACGTCCAATCTCATCTGATCTTGGAAGCTGAGCAGTGTTGGGCCTGGTTAGTACTTGGATGGGAGACCACCTGGGAATACAAGGTGCTGTAGATATTTTTATACTGCCAACACCGTTCTGTTGATGCATTCCATTTTCAAACGAATTCATTTATGAACCAGTAGTTAGAAGTAGAAAAGTTCTAACAGAAACCACAAAGCTCATCTACAGCCACACCACACTGGATACGCCCAATCTCATCTGATCTTGGAAACTAAGCAGTGTTGGGCCTGGTTAGTACTTGGATGGGAGACCACCTGGGAATACAACGTGCTGTAGATATTTTTATACTGCCAACACCGTTCTGTTGATGCATTCCATTTTAAAACGTATTCATTTATGAACCAGTAGTTAGAAGTAGAAAAGTTCTAACAGAAACCAGAAAGTTCATCTACAGCAACACCACACTGGATATGCCCAATCTCATCTGATCTTGGAAGCTAAGCAGTGTTGGGTCTGGTTAGTACTTGGATGGGAGACCACCTGGGAATACAAGGTGCTGTAGATATTTTTATACTGCCAACACCGTTCTGTTGATGCATTCCATTTTAAAACGTATTCATTTATGAACCAGTAGTTAGAAGTAGAAAAGTTCAAACAGAAACCACAAAGCTCATCTACAGCCACACCACACTGGATACGCCCAATCTCATCTGATCTTGGAAGCTAAGCAGTGTTGGGCCTGGTTAGTACTTGGATGGGAGACCACCTGGGAATACAAGGTGCTGTAGATATTTTTATACTGCCAACACCGTTCTGTTGATGCATTCAATTTTCAAACGTATTCTTTTGTGAACCAGTAGTTAGAAGTAGAAAAGTTCTCACAGAAACCACAAAGTTCATCTACAGCCACACCACACTGCATACGCCCAATCTCATCTGATCTTGGAAGCTAAGCAGTGTTGGGCCTGGTTAGTACTTGGATGGGAGACCACCTGGGAATACAAGGTGCTGTAGATATTTTTATACTGCCAACACCGTTCTGTTGATGCATTCTATTTTCAAACGTATTCATTAATGAACCAGTAGTTAGAAGTAGAAAAGTTCTAACAGAAACCACAAAGCTCATCTACAGCCAAAACACAGTGGATACGCCCAATCTCATCTGATCTTGAAAGCTAAGCAGTGTTGGGCCTGGTTAGTATTTGGATAGGAGACCACCTGGGATTACAAGGTGCTGTAGATATTTTATACTGCCAACAATGTTCTGTTGATGCATTCAATTTTCAAATGTATTCATTTATGAACCAGAAGTTAGAAGTAGAAAAGTTCAAACAGAAACCATAAAGCTCATCTACAGCCACACCACACTGGATACGCCCAATCTCATCTGATCTTGGAAGCTAAGCAGTGTTGGGCCTGGTTAGTACTTGGATGGGAGACCACCTGGGAATACAAGGTGCTGTAGATATTTTTATACTGCCAACACCGTTCTGTTGATGCATTCCATTTTCAAACGAATTCATTTATGAACCAGTAGTTAGAAGTAGAAAAGTTCTAACAAAAACCACAAAGCTCATCTACAGCCACACCACACTGGATACACCCAATCTCATCTGATCTTGGAAGCTAAGCAGTGTTGGGCCTAGTTAGTACTTGGATGGGAGACCACCTGGGAATACAAGGTGCTGTAGATATTTTATACTGCCAACACTGTTCTGTTGATGCATTCAATTTTCAAATGTATTCATTTATGAACCAGTAGTTAGAAGTAGAAAAGTTCAAACAGAAACCATAAAGCTCATCTACAGCCACACCACACTGGATACGCCCAATCTCATCTGATCTTGGAAGCTAAGCAGTGTTGGGCCTGGTTAGTACTTGGATGGGAGACCGCCTGGGAATACAAAGTGCTGTAGATAATTTTATACTGCCAACACCGTTCTGTTGATGCATTCCATTTTCAAACGAATTCATTTATGAACCAGTAGTTAGAACAGGCATTCCCAACCACGGTCCTCAAGGCACACTAACAGTGCAGGTTTTTGTGATATCCAGGCTTCAGCACAGGTGACTTAATTAGTAGCTAAATTATTTTGATTTAACCATCTGTGCTGCAGCCTTGATATCACTAAAACCTGCACTGTTGGTGTGCCTTGAGTACCGTGGTTGGGAATGCCTGAGTTAGAAGTAGAAAAGTTCTAACAGAAACCACAAAGCTCATCTACAGCCACACCACACTGGATACGCCCAATCTCATCTGATCTTGGAAGCTAAGCAGTGTTGGGCCTGTTTAGTACTTGGATGGGAGACCACCTGGGAATACAAGGTGCTGTAGATATTTTTATACTGCCAACACCGTTCTGTTGATGCATTCCATTTTAAAACGTATTCATTTATGAACCAGTTGTTAGAAGTAGAAAAGTTCTAACAGAAACCAGAAAGTTCATCTACAGCAACACCACACTGGATACGCCCAATCTCATCTGATCTTGGAAGCTAAGCAGTGTTGGGCCTGGTTAGTACTTGGATGGGAGACCACCTGGGAATACAAGGTGCTGTAGATATTTTTATACTGCCAACACCGTTCTGTTGATGCATTCCATTTTCAAACGTATTCATTTATGAACCAGTAGTTAGAAGTAGAAAAGTTCTAACAGAAACTACAAAGCTCATCTACAGCCACACCATACTGGATACGCCCAATCTCATCTGATCTTGGAAGCTAAGCAGTGTTGGGCCTGGTTAGTACTTGGATGGGAGACCACCTGGGAATACAAGGTGCTGTAGATATTTTTATACTGCCAACACCGTTCTGTTGATGCATTCCATTTTCAAACGTATTCATTTATGAACCAGTAGTTAGAAGTAGAAAAGTTCTAACAGAAACTACAAAGCTCATCTACAGCCACACCATACTGGGTACGCCCAATCTCTTCTGATCTTGGAAGCTAAGCAGTGTTGGGCCTGGTTAGTACTTGGATGGGAGACCACCTGGGAATACAAGGTGCTGTAGATATTTTTATACTGCCAACACCGTTCTGTTGATGCATTCAATTTTCAAATGTATTCATTTATGAACCAGTAGTTAGAAGTAGAAAAGTTCAAACAGAAACCATAAAGCTCATCTGCAGCCACACCACACTGGATACGCCCAATCTCATCTGATCTTGGAAGCTAAGCAGTGTTGGGCCTGGTTAGTACTTGGATGGGAGACCGCCTGGGAATACAAGGTGCTGTAGATAATTTTATACTGCCAACACCGTTCTGTTGATGCATTCCATTTTAAAACGTATTCATTTATGAACCAGTAGTTAGAAGTAGAAAAGTTCTAACAGAAACCAGAAAGTTCATCTACAGCCACACCACACTGCATACGCCCAATCTCATCTGATCTTGGAAGCTAAGCAGTGTTGGGCCTGGTTAGTACTTGGATGGGAGACCACCTGGAAATACAAGGTGCTGTAGATGTTTTTATACTGCCAACACCGTTCTGTTGATGCATTCTATTTTCAAACGTATTCATTTATGAACCAGTAGTTAGAAGTAGAAAAGTTCTAACAGAAACCACAAAGCTCATCTACAGCCAAAACACAGTGGATACGCCCAATCTCATCTGATCTTGAAAGCTAAGCAGTGTTGGGCCTGGTTAGTATTTGGATGGGAGACCACCTGGGATTACAAGGTGCTGTAGATATTTTATACTGCCAACACCGTTCTGTTGATGCATTCAATTTTCAAATGTATTCATTTATGAACCAGAAGTTAGAAGTAGAAAAGTTCAAACAGAAACCATAAAGCTCATCTACAGCCACACCACACTGGATACGCCCAATCTCATCTGATCTTGGAAGCTAAGCAGTGTTGGGCCTGGTTAGTACTTGGATGGGAGACCACCTGGGAATACAAGGTGCTGTAGATAATTTTATACTGCCAACACCGTTCTGTTGATGCATTCCATTTTCAAACTAATTCATTTATGAACCAGTAGTTAGAAGTAGAAAAGTTCTAACAAAAACCACAAAGCTCATCTACAGCCACACCACACTGGATACGCCCAATCTCATCTGATCTTGGAAGTTAAGCAGTGTTGGGCCTGGTTAGTACTTGGATGGGAGACCACCTGGGAATACAAGGTGCTGTAGATATTTTTATACTGCCAACACCGTTCTGTTGATGCATTCCATTTTAAAACGTATTCATTTATGAACCAGTAGTTAGAAGTAGAAAAGTTCTAACAGAAAACAGAAAGTTCATCTACAGCAACACCACACTGGATACGCCCAATCTCATCTGATCTTGGAAGCTAAGCAGTGTTGGGCCTGGTTAGTACTTGGATGGGAGACCACCTGGGAATACAAGGTGCTGTAGATAATTTTATACTGCCAACACCGTTCTGTTGATGCATTCCATTTTAAAACGTATTCATTTATGAACCAGTAGTTAGAAGTAGAAAAGTTCTAACAGAAACCACAAAGTTCATCTACAGCCACACCACACTGGATACGCCCAATCTCATCTGATCTTGGAAGCTAAGCAGTGTTGGGTCTGGTTAGTACTTGGATGGGAGACCACCTGGGAATACAAGGTGCTGTAGATAATTTTATACTGCCAACACCGTTCTGTAGATGCATTCCATTTTCAA
>NC_086446.1:115182438-115227438 GCF_028390025.1 Pseudophryne corroboree | reverse complement strand
AAGTAGAAAAGTTCAAACAGAAACCATAAAGCTCATCTACAGCCACACCACACTGGATACGCCCAATCTCATCTGATTTTGGAAGCTAAGCAGTGTTGGGCCTGGTTAGTACTTGGACGGGAGACCACCTGGGAATACAAGGTGCTGTAGATAATTTTATACTGCCAACACCGTTCTGTTGATGCATTCCATTTTAAAACGTATTCATTTATGAACCAGTAGTTAGAAGTAGAAAAGTTCTAACAGAAACCAAAAAGTTCATGTACAGCCACACTACACTGGATACGTCCAATCTCATCTGATCTTGGAAGCTAAGCAGTGTTGGGCCTGGTTAGTACTTGGATGGGAGACCACCTGGGAATACAAGGTGCTGTAGATATTTTTATACTGCCAACACCGTTCTGTTGATGCATTCCATTTTCAAACGAATTCATTTATGAACCAGTAGTTAGAAGTAGAAAAGTTCTAACAGAAACCACAAAGCTCATCTACAGCCACACCACACTGGATACGCCCAATCTCATCTGATCTTGGAAGCTAAGCAGTGTTGGGCCTGGTTAGTACTTGGATGGGAGACCACCTGGGAATACAAGGTGCTGTAGATATTTTTATACTGCCAACACCGTTCTGTTGATGCATTCCATTTTAAAACGTATTCATTTATGAACCAGTAGTTAGAAGTAGAAAAGTTCTAACAGAAACCAGACATTTCATCTACAGCAACACCACACTGGATACGCCCAATCTCATCTGATCTTGGAAGCTAAGCAGTGTTGGGCCTGGTTAGTACTTGGATGGGAGACCACCTGGGAATACAAGGTGCTGTAGATATTTTTATACTGCCAACACCGTTCTGTTGATGCATTCCATTTTCAAACGTATTAATTTATGAACCAGTAGTTAGAAGTAGAAAAGTTCTAACAGAAACCACAAAGCTCATCCACAGCCACACCTTTCTGGATACGCCCAATCTCATCTGATCTTGGAAGCTAAGCAGTGTTGGGCCTGGTTAGTACTTGGATGGGAGACCACCTGGGAATACAAGGTGCTGTAGATATTTTTATACTGCCAACACCGTTCTGTTGATGCATTCCATTTTCAAACGTATTCATTTATGAACCAGTAATTAGAAGTAGAAAAGTTCTAACAGAAACCACAAAGCTCATCTACAGCCACACCACACTGGATACGCCCAATCTCATCTGATCTTGGAAGCTAAGCAGTGTTGGGCCTGGTTAGTACTTGGATGGGAGACCACCTGGGAATACAAGGTGCTGTAGATATTTTTATACTGCCAACACCCTTCTGTTGATGCATTCCATTTTCAAACGTATTCATTTATGAACCAGTAGTTAGAAGTAGAAAAGTTCTAACAGAAACCACAAAGCTCATCTACAGCCACACCACACTGGATACGCCCAATCTCATCTGATCTTGGAAGCTAAGTAGTGTTGGGCCTGGTTAGTACTTGGATGGGAGACCACCTGGGAATACAAGGTGCTGTAGATATTGTTATACTGCCAACACCGTTCTGTTGATGCATTCAATTTTCAAATGTATTCATTTATGAACCAGTAGTTAGAAGTAGAAAAGTTCAAATATAAACCATAAAACTCATCTACAGCCACACCACACTGGATACGCCCAATCTCATCTGATCTTGGAAGCTAAGCAGTGTTGGGCCTGGTTAGTACTTGGATGGGAGACCGCCTGGGAATACAAGGTGCTGTAGATAATTTTATACTGCCAACACCGTTCTGTTGATGCATTCCATTTTACAACGTATTCATTTATGAACCAGTAGTTAGAAGCAGAAAAGTTCTAACAGAAACCAAAAAGTTCATCTACAGCCGCACCACACTGGATACGTCCAATCTCATCTGATCTTGGAAGCTAAGCAGTGTTGGGCCTGGTTTGTACTTGGATGGGAGACCACCTGGGAATACAAGGTGCTGTAGATATTTTTATACTGCCAACACCGTTCTGTTGATGCATTCCATTTTCAAACGTACTCATTTATGAACCAGTAGTTAGAAGTAGAAAAGTTCTAACAGAAACCAAAAAGTTCATCTACAGCCACACCACACTGGATACGCCCAATCTCATCTGATCTTGGAAGCTAAGCAGTGTTGGGCCTGGTTAGTACTTGGATGGGAGACCACCTGGGAATACAAGGTGCTGTAGATATTTTTATACTGCCAACACCGTTCTGTTGATGCATTCCATTTTCAAACGAATTAATTTATGAACCAGTAGTTAGAAGTAGAAAAGTTCTAACAGAAACCACAAATTTCATCTACAGCCACACCACACTGGATACGCCCAATCTCATCTGATCTTGGAAGCTAAGCAGTGTTGGGTCTGGTTAGAACTTGGATGGGAGACCACCTGGGTATACAAGGTGCTGTAGATATTTTTATACTGCCTACACCGTTCTGATGATGCATTCCATTTTAAAACATATTCATTTATGAACCAGTAGTTAGAAGTAGAAAAGTTCTAACAGAAACTACAAAGCTCATCTACAGCCACACCACACTGGATACGCCCAATCTCATCTGATCTTGGAAGCTAAGCAGTGTTGGACCGGGTTAGTACTTGGATGGGAGACCACCTGGGAATACAAGGTGCTGTAGATATTTTTATACTGCCAACACCGTTCTGTTGATGCATTCCATTTTCAAACGTATTCATTTATGAACCAGTAGTTAGAAGTAGAAAAGTTCTAACAGAAACCACAAAGCTCGTCTACAGCCACACCACACTGGATACGCCCAATCTCATCTGATCTTGGAAGCTAAGCAGTGTTGGGCCTGGTTAGTACTTGGATGGGAGACCACCTGGGAATACAAGGTGCTGTAGATATTTTTATACTGCCAACACCGTTCTGTTGATGCATTCCATTTTCAAACGTATTCATTTATGAACCAGTAGTTAGAAGTAGAAAAGTTCTAACAGAAACCACAAAGCTCATCTACAGCCACACCACACTGGATACGCCCAATCTCATCTGATCTTGGAAGCTAAGCAGTGTTGGGCCTGGTTAGTACTTGGATGGGAGACCACCTGGGAATACAAGGTGCTGTAGATATTTTTATACTGCCAACACCCTTCTGTTGATGCATTCCATTTTCAAACGTATTCATTTATGGACCAGTAGTTAGAAGTAGAAAAGTTCTAACAGAAACCACAAAACTCATCTACAGCCACACCACACTGGATACGCCCAATCTCATCTGATCTTGGAAGCTAAGCAGTGTTGGGCCTGGTTAGTACTTGGATGGGAGACCACCTGGGAATACAAGGTGCTGTAGATATTTTTATACTGCCAACACCGTTCTGTTGATGCATTCAATTGTCAAATGTATTCATTTATGAACCAGTAGTTAGAAGTAGAAAAGTTCAAACAGAAACCATAAAGCTCATCTACAGCCACACCACACTGGATACGCCCAATCTCATCTGATTTTGGAAGCTAAGCAGTGTTGGGCCTGGTTAGTACTTGGACGGGAGACCACCTGGGAATACAAGGTGCTGTAGATAATTTTATACTGCCAACACCGTTCTGTTGATGCATTCCATTTTAAAACGTATTCATTTATGAACCAGTAGTTAGAAGTAGAAAAGTTCTAACAGAAACCAAAAAGTTCATGTACAGCCACACCACACTGGATATGTCCAATCTCATCTGATCTTGGAAGCTAAGCAGTGTTGGGCCTGGTTAGTATTTGGATGGGAGACCACCTGGGAATACAAGGTGCTGTAGATATTTTTATACTGCCAACACCGTTCTGTTGATGCATTCCATTTTCAAACGAATTCATTTATGAACCAGTAGTTAGAAGTAGAAAAGTTCTAACAGAAACCACAAAGCTCATCTACAGCCACACCACACTGGATACGCCCAATCTCATCTGATCTTGGAAGCTAAGCAGTGTTGGGCCTGGTTAGTACTTGGATGGGAGACCACCTGGGAATACAAGGTGCTGTAGATATTTTTATACTACCAACACCGTTCTGTTGATGCATTCCATTTTCAAAAGTATTCATTTATGAAACAGTAGTTAGAAGTAGAAAAGTTCTAACAGAAACCATAAAGCTCATCTACAGCCACACCACACTGGATACGCCCAATCTCATCTGAGCTTGGAAGCTAAGCAGTGTTGGGCCTGGTTAGTACTTGGATGGGAGACCACCTGGGAATACAAGGTGCTGTAGATATTTTTATACTACCAACACCGTTCTGTTGATGCATTCCATTTTCAAACGTATTCATTTATAAACCAGTAGTTAGAAGTAGAAAAGTACTAACAGAAACCACAAAGCTCTTCTACAGCCACACCACACTGGATATGCCCAATCTCATCTGATCTTGGAAGCTAAGCAGTGTTGGGCCTGGTTAGTACTTGGATGGGAGACCACCTGGGAATACAAGGTGCTGTAGATATTTTTATACTGCCAACACCATTCTGTTGATGCATTCCATTTTAAAACGTATTCATTTATGAACCAGTAGTTAGAAGTAGAAAAGTTCTAACAGAAACCAGAAAGTTCATCTACAGCAACACCACACTGGATACGCCCAATCTCATCTGATCTTGGAAGCTAAGCAGTGTTGGGCCTGGTTAGTACTTGGATGGGAGACCACCTGGGAATACAAGGTGCTGTAGATATTTTTATACTGCCAACACCGTTCTGTTGATGCTTTCAATTTTCAAATGTATTCATTTATGAACCAGTAGTTAGAAGTAGAAAAGTTCAAACAGAAACCACAAAGCTCATCTACAGCCACACCACACTGGATACGCCCAATCTCATCTGATCTTGGAAGCTAAGCAGTGTTGGGCCTGATTAGTACTTGGATGGGAGACCACCTGGGAATACAAGGTGCTGTAGATATTTTTATACTGCCAACACCGTTCTGTTGATGCATTCCATTTTAAAACGTATTCATTTATGAACCAGTAGTTAGAAGTAGAAAAGTTCTAACAGAAAACAGAAAGTTCATCTACAGCAACACCACACTGGATACGCCCAATCTCATCTGATCTTGGAAGCTAAGCAGTGTTGGGCCTGGTTAGTACTTGGATGGGAGACCACCCGGTAATACAAGGTGCTGTAGATATTTTTATACTGAAAACACCGTTCTGTTGATGCATTCCATTTTTAAACGTATTCATTTATGAACCAGGAGTTAGAAGTAGAAAAGTTCTAACAGAAACCAAAAAGTTTATCTACAGCCACACCACACTGGATACGTCCAATCTCATCTGATCTTGGAAGCTAAGCAGTGTTGGGCCTGGTTAGTACTTGGATGGGAGACCACCTGGGAATACAAGGTGCTGTAGATATTTTAATACTGCCAACACCGTTCTGTTGATGGATTCCATTTTCAAACGTATTCATTTATGAACCAGTAGTTAGAAGTAGAAAAGTTCTAACAGAAACCACAAAGCTCATCTACAGCCACACCACACTGGATACGCCCAATCTCATCTGATCTTGGAAGCTAAACAGTGTTGTGCCTGGTTAGTATTTGGATGCTAGACTACTTGGGAATACAAGGTGCTGTAGATATTTTTATACTGCCAACACCCTTCTGTTGATGCATTCCATTTTAAAACGTATTCATTTATGAACCAGTAGTTAGAAGTAGAAAAGTTCTAACAGAAACTATAAAGCTCATCTACAGCCACACCACACTGGATACGCCCAATCTCATCTGAGCTTGGAAGCTAAGCAGTGTTGGGCCTGGTTAGTACTTGGATGGGAGACCACCTGGGAATACAAGGTGCTGTAGATATTTTTATACTGCCAACACCCTTCTGTTGATGCATTCCATTTTCAAACGTATTCATTTATGGACCAGTAGTTAGAAGTAGAAAAGTTCTAACAGAAACCACAAAACTCATCTACAGCCACACCACACTGGATACGCCCAATCTCATCTGATCTTGGAAGCTAAGCAGTGTTGGGCCTGGTTAGTACTTGGACGGGAGACCACCTGGGAATACAAGGTGCTGTAGATAATTTTATACTGCCAACACCGTTCTGTTGATGCATTCCATTTTAAAACGTATTCATTTATGAACCAGTAGTTAGAAGTAGAAAAGTTCTAACAGAAACCAAAAAGTTCATGTACAGCCACACCACACTGGATACGTCCAATCTCATCTGATCTTGGAAGCTAAGCAGTGTTGGGCCTGGTTAGTACTTGGATGGGAGACCACCTGGGAATACAAGGTGCTGTAGATATTTTTATACTACCAACACCGTTCTGTTGATGCATTCCATTTTCAAACGTATTCATTTATGAAACAGTAGTTAGAAGTAGAAAAGTTCTAACAGAAACTATAAAGCTCATCTACAGCCACACCACACTGGATACGCCCAATCTCATCTGAGCTTGGAAGCTAAGCAGTGTTGGGCCTGGTTAGTACTTGGATGGGAGACCACCTGGGAATACAAGGTGCTGTAGATATTTTTATACTGCCAACACCCTTCTGTTGATGCATTCCATTTTCAAACGTATTCATTTATGGACCAGTAGTTAGAAGTAGAAAAGTTCTAACAGAAACCACAAAGCTCATCTACAGCCACACCACACTGGATACGCCCAATCTCATCTGATTTTGGAAGCTAAGCAGTGTTGGGCCTGGTTAGTACTTGGACGGGAGACCACCTGGGAATACAAGGTGCTGTAGATAATTTTATACTGCCAACACCGTTCTGTTGATGCATTCCATTTTAAAACGTATTCATTTATGAACCAGTAGTTAGAAGTAGAAAAGTTCTAACAGAAACCAAAAAGTTCATGTACAGCCACACCACACTGGATACGTCCAATCTCATCTGATCTTGGAAGCTAAGCAGTGTTGGGCCTGGTTAGTACTTGGATGGGAGACCACCTGGGAATACAAGGTGCTGTAGATATTTTTATACTGCCAACACCGTTCTGTTGATGCATTCCATTTTCAAACGAATTCATTTATGAACCAGTAGTTAGAAGTAGAAAAGTTCTAACAGAAACCACAAAGATCATCTACAGCCACACCACACTGGATACGCCCAATCTCATCTGATCCTGGAAGCTAAGCAGTGTTGGGCCTGGTTAGTACTTGGATGGGAGACCACCTGGGAATACAAGGTGCTGTAGATATTTTTATACTGCCAACACCGTTCTGTTGATGCATTCCATTTTAAAACGTATTAATTTATGAACCAGTAGTTAGAAGTAGAAAAGTTCTAACAGAAACCAGAAATTTCATCTACAGCAACACCACACTGGATACGCCCAATCTCATCTGATCTTGGAAGCTAAGCAGTGTTGGGCCTGGTTAGTACTTGGATGGGAGACCACCTGGGAATACAAGGTGCTGTAGATATTTTTATACTGCCATCACCGTTCTGTTGATGCATTCCATTTTCAAACGTATTAATTTATGAACCAGTAGTTAGAAGTAGAAAAGTTCTAACAGAAACCACAAAGCTCATCCACAGCCACACCTTTCTGGATACGCCCAATCTCATCTGATCTTGGAAGCTAAGCAGTGTTGGGCCTGGTTAGTACTTGGATGGGAGACCACCTGGGAATACAAGGTGCTGTAGATATTTTTATACTGCCAACACCGTTCTGTTGATGCATTCCATTTTCAAACGTATTCATTTATGAACCAGTAATTAGAAGTAGAAAAGTTCTAACAGAAACCACAAAGCTCATCTACAGCCACACCACACTGGATACGCCCAATCTCATCTGATCTTGGAAGCTAAGCAGTGTTGGGCCTGGTTAGTACTTGGATGGGAGACCACCTGGGAATACAAGGTGCTGTAGATATTTTTATACTGCCAACACCCTTCTGTTGATGCATTCCATTTTCAAACGTATTCATTTATGAACCAGTAGTTAGAAGTAGAAAAGTTCTAACAGAAACCACGAAGCTCATCTACAGCAACACTACACTGGATACGCCCAATCTCATCTCATCTTGGAAGCTAAGCAGTGTTGGGCCTTGTTAGTACTTGGATGGGAGACCACCTGGGAATACAAGGTGCTGTAGATATTTTTATACTGCCAACACCGTTCTGTTGATGCATTCCATTTTAAAATGTATTCATTTATGAACCAGTAGTTAGAAGTAGAAAAGTTCTAACAGAAACCAGAAAGTTCATCTACAGCAACACCACACTGGATACGCCCAATCTCATCTGATCTTGGAAGCTAAGCAGTGTTGGGCCTTGTTAGTACTTGGATGGGAGACCACCTGGGAATACAAGGTGCTGTAGATATTTTTATACTGCCAACACCGTTCTGTTGATGCATTCCATTTTCAAACGTATTCATTTATGAAACAGTAGTTAGAAGTAGAAAAGTTCTAACAGAAACCATAAAGCTCATCTACAGCCACACCACACTGGATACGCCCAATCTCATCTGAGCTTGGAAGCTAAGCAGTGTTGGGCCTGGTTAGTACTTGGATGGGAGACCACCTGGGAATACAAGGTGCTGTAGATATTTTTATACTACCAACACCGTTCTGTTGATGCATTCCATTTTCAAACGTATTCATTTATGAACCAGTAGTTAGAAGTAGAAAAGTACTAACAGAAACCACAAAGCTCTTCTACAGCCATACCACACTGGATATGCCCAATCTCATCTGATCTTGGAAGCTAAGCAGTGTTGGGCCTGGTTAGTACTTGGATGGGAGACCACCTGGGAATACAAGGTGCTGTAGATATTTTTATACTGCCAACACCATTCTGTTGATGCATTCCATTTTAAAACGTATTCATTTATGAACCAGTAGTTAGAAGTAGAAAAGTTCTAACAGAAACCAGAAAGTTCATCTACAGCAACACCACACTGGATACGCCCAATCTCATCTGATCTTGGAAGCTAAACAGTGTTGTGCCTGGTTAGTATTTGGATGGGAGACTACCTGGGAATACAAGGTGCTGTAGATAATTTTATACTGCCAACACCGTTCTGTTGATGCATTCCATTTTAAAACGTATTCATTTATGAACCAGTAGTTAGAAGTAGAAAAGTTCTAACAGAAACCAGAAAGTTCATCTACAGCAACACCACACTGGATACGCCCAATCTCATCTGTTCTTGGAAACTAAGCAGTGTTGGGCCTGGTTAGTACTTGGATGGGAGACCACCCGGTAATACAAGGTGCTGTAGATATTTTTATACTGAAAACACCGTTCTGTTGATGCATTCCATTTTTAAACGTATTCATTTATGAACCAGGAGTTAGAAGTAGAAAAGTTATAACAGAAACCAAAAAGTTCATCTACAGCCACACCACACTGGATACGTCCAATCTCATCTGATCTTGGAAGCTAAGCAGTGTTGGGCCTGGTTAGTACTTGGATGGGAGACCACCTGGCAATACAAGGTGCTGTAGATATTTTTATACTGCCAACACCGTTCTGTTGATGGATTCCATTTTAAAACGTATTCATTTATGAACCAGTAGTTAGAAGTAGAAAAGTTCTAACAGAAACCACAAAGCTCATCTACAGCCACACCACACTGGATACGCCCAATCTCATCTGATCTTGGAAGCTAAACAGTGTTGTGCCTGGTTAGTATTTGGATGGGAGACTACCTGGGAATACAAGGTGCTGTAGATAATTTTATACTGCCAACACCGTTCTGTTGATGCATTCCATTTTAAAACGTATTCATTTATGAACCAGTAGTTAGAAGTAGAAAAGTTCTAACAGAAACCAGAAAGTTCATCTACAGCAACACCACACTGGATACGCCCAATCTCATCTGTTCTTGGAAACTAAGCAGTGTTGGGCCTGGTTAGTACTTGGATGGGAGACCACCTGGGAATACAAGGTGCTGTAGATATTTTTATACTGCCAACACCGTTCTGTTGATGCATTCCATTTTCAAACGTATTCATTTATGAACCAGTAGTTAAAAGTAGAAAAGTTCTAACAGAAACCACAAAGCTCATCTACAGCCACACCACACTGGATACGCCCAATCTCATCTGATCTTGGAAGCTAAGCAGTGTTGGGCCTGGTTAGTACTTGGATGGGAGACCACCTGGGAATACAAGGTGCTGTAGTTATTTTTATACTGCCAACACCGTTCTGTTGATGCATTCCATTTTCAAACGTATTCATTTATGAACCAGTAGTTAGAAGTAGAAAAGTTCTAACAGAAACCACAAAGCTCATCTACAGCCACACCACACTGGGTATGCCCAATCTCATCTGATCTTGGAAGCTAAGCAGTGTTGGGCCTGGTTAGTACTTGGATGGGAGACCACCTGGGAATACAAGGTGCTGTAGATATTTTTATACTGCCAACACCGTTCTGTTGATGCATTCCATTTTAAAACGTATTCATTTATGAACCAGTAGTTAGAAGTAGAAAAGTTCTAACAGAAACCAGAAAGTTCATCTACAGCAACACCACACTGGATACGCCCAATCTCATCTGATCTTGGAAGCTAAGCAGTGTTGGGCCTGGTTAGTACTTGGATGGGAGACCACCTGGGAATACAAGGTGCTGTAGATATTTTTATACTGCCAACACCGTTCTGTTGATGCATTCCATTTTAAAACGTATTCATTTATGAACCAGTAGTTAGAAGTAGAAAAGTTCTAACAGAAACCACAAAGCTCATCTACAGCCACACCACACTGGGTACGCCCAATCTCATCTGATCTTGGAAGCTAAGCAGTGTTGGGCCTGGTTAGTACTTGGATGGGAGACCACCTGGGAATACAAGGTGCTGTAGATATTTTTATACTGCCAACACCGTTCTGTTGATGCATTCCATTTTCAAACGTATTCATTTATGAACCAGTAGTTAGAAGTAGAAAAGTTCTAACAGAAACCACAAAGCTCATCTACAGCCACACCACACTGGATACGCCCAATCTCATCTGATCTTGGAAGCTTAGCAGTGTTGGGCCTGGTTAGTACTTGAATGGGAGACCACCTGGGAATACAAGGTGCTGTAGATATTTTTATACTGCCAACACCGTTCTGTTGATGCATTCCATTTTCAAACGTATTCATTTATGAACCAGTAGTTAGAAGTAGAAAAGTTCTAACAGAAACCACAAAGCTCATCTACAGCCACACCACACTGGATACGCCCAATCTCATCTGATCTTGGAAGCTAAGCAGTGTTGTGCCTGGTTAGTACTTGGATGGGAGACCACCTGGGAATACAAGGTGCTGTAGTTATTTTTATACTGCCAACACCGTTCTGTTGATGCATTCCATTTTCAAACGTATTCATTTATGAACCAGTAGTTAGAAGTAGAAAAGTTCTAACAGAAACCACAAAGCTCATCTACAGCCACACCACACTGGGTACGCCCAATCTCATCTGATCTTGGAAGCTAAGCAGTGTTGGGCCTGGTTAGTACTTGGATGGGAGACCACCTTGGAATACAAGGTGCTGTAGATATTTTTATACTGCCAACACCGTTCTGTTGATGCATTCCATTTTCAAACGTATTCATTTATGAACCAGTAGTTAGAAGTAGAAAAGTTCTAACAGAAACCACAAAGCTCATCTACAGCCACACCACACAGGATACGCCCAATCTCATCTGATCTTGGAAGCTAAGCAGTGTTGGGCCTGGATAGTACATGGATGGGAGACCACCTGGGAATACAAGGTGCTGTAGATAATTTTATACTGCCAACACCGTTCTGTTGATGCATTCCATTTTAAAACATATTCATTTATGAACCAGTAGTTAGAAGTAGAAAAGTTCTAACAGAAACCAAAAAGTTCATCTACAGCCACACCACACTGGATACGTCCAATCTCATCTGATCTTGGAAGCTTAGCAGTGTTGGGCCTGGTTAGTACTTGGATGGGAGACCACCTGGGAATACAAGGTGCTGTAGATATTTTTATACTGCCAACACCGTTCTGTTGATGCATTCCATTTTCAAACGTATTCATTTATGAACCAGTAGTTAGAAGTAGAAAAGTTCTAACAGAAACCACAAAGCTCATCTACAGCCACACCACACTGGATATGCCCAATCTCATCTGATCTTGGAAGCTAAGCAGTGTTGGGCCTGGTTAGTACTTGGATGGGAGACCACCTCGGAATACAAGGTGCTGTAGATATTTTTATACTGCCAACACCGTTCTGTTGATGCATTCCATTTTAAAACGTGTTCATTTATGAACCAGTAGTTAGAAGTAGAAAAGTTCTAACAGAAACCAGAAAGTTCATCTACAGCAACACCACACTGGATACGCCCAATCTCATCTGGTCTTGGAAGCTAAGCAGTGTTGGGCCTGGTTAGTACTTGGATGGGAGACCACCTGGGAATACAAGGTGCTGTAGATATTTTTATACTGCCAACACCGTTCTGTTGATGCATTCCATTTTCAAACGTATTCATTTATGAACCAGTAGTTAGAAGTAGAAATGTTCTAACAGAAACCACAAAGCTCATCTACAGCCACACCACACTGGATACGCCCAATCTCATCTGATCTTGGAAGCTAAGCAGTGTTGGGCCTGGTTAGTACTTGGATGGGAGACCACCTGGGAATACAAGGTGCTGTAGGTATTTTTATACTGCCAACACCGTTCTGTTGATGCATTCCATTTTCAAACGTATTCATTTATGAACCAGTAGTTAGAAGTAGAAAAGTTCTAACAGAAACCACAAAGCTCATCTACAGCCACACCACACTGGGTACGCCCAATCTCATCTGATCTTGGAAGCTAAGCAGTGTTGGGCCTGGTTAGTACTTGGATGGGAGACCACCCGGTAATACAAGGTGCTGTAGATATTTTTATACTGAAAACACCGTTCTGTTGATGCATTCCATTTTTAAACGTATTCATTTATGAACCAGGAGTTAGAAGTAGAAAAGTTCTAACAGAAACCAAAAAGTTCATCTACAGCCACACTACACTGGATACGTCCAATCTCATCTGATCTTGGAAGCTAAGCAGTGTTGGGCCTGGTTAGTACTTGGATGGGAGACCACCTGGGAATACAAAGTACTGTAGATATTTTTATACTGCCAACACCGTTCTGTTGATGGATTCCATTTTAAAACGTATTCATTTATGAACCAGTAGTTAGAAGTAGAAAAGTTCTAACAGAAACCACAAAGCTCATCTACAGCCACACCACACTGGATACGCCCAATCTCATCTGATCTTGGAAGCTAAACAGTGTTGTGCCTGGTTAGTATTTGGATGGGAGACTACCTGGGAATACAAGGTGCTGTAGATAATTTTATACTGCCAACACCGTTCTGTTGATGCATTCCATTTTAAAACGTATTCATTTATGAACCAGTAGTTAGAAGTAGAAAAGTTCTAACAGAAACCAGAAAGTTCATCTACAGCAACACCACACTGGATACGCCCAATCTCATCTGTTCTTGGAAACTAAGCAGTGTTGGGCCTGGTTAGTACTTGGATGGGAGACCACCTGGGAATACAAGGTGCTGTAGATATTTTTATACTGCCAACACCGTTCTGTTGATGCATTCCATTTTCAAACGTATTCATTTATGAACCAGTAGTTAAAAGTAGAAAAGTTCTAACAGAAACCACAAAGCTCATCTACAGCCACACCACACTGGATACGCCCAATCTCATCTGATCTTGGAAGCTACGCAGTGTTGGGCCTGGTTAGTACTTGGATGGGAGACCACCTGGGAATACAAGGTGCTGTAGTTATTTTTATACTGCCAACACCGTTCTGTTGATGCATTCCATTTTCAAACGTATTCATTTATGAACCAGTAGTAAGAAGTAGAAAAGTTCTAACAGAAACCACAAAGCTCATCTACAGCCACACCACACTGGGTATGCCCAATCTCATCTGATCTTGGAAGCTAAGCAGTGTTGGGCCTGGTTAGTACTTGGATGGGAGACCACCTGGGAATACAAGGTGCTGTAGATATTTTTATACTGCCAACACCGTTCTGTTGATGCATTCCATTTTAAAACGTATTCATTTATGAACCAGTAGTTAGAAGTAGAAAAGTTCTAACAGAAACCAGAAAGTTCATCTACAGCAACACCACACTGGATACGCCCAATCTCATCTGATCTTGGAAGCTAAGCAGTGTTGGGCCTGGTTAGTACTTGGATGGGAGACCACCTGGGAATACAAGGTGCTGTAGTTATTTTTATACTGCCAACACCGTTCTGTTGATGCATTCCATTTTCAAACGTATTCATTTATGAACCAGTAGTTAGAAGTAGAAAAGTTCTAACAGAAACCACAAAGCTCATCTACAGCCACACCACACTGGGTACGCCCAATCTCATCTGATCTTGGAAGCTAAGCAGTGTTGGGCCTGGTTAGTACTTGGATGGGAGACCACCTGGGAATACAAGGTGCTGTAGATATTTTTATACTGCCAACACCGTTCTGTTGATGCATTCCATTTTCAAACGTATTCATTTATGAACCAGTAGTTAGAAGTAGAAAAGTTCTAACAGAAACCAAAAAGCTCATCTACAGCCACACCACACTGGATACGCCCAATCTCATCTGATCTTGGAAGCTTAGCAGTGTTGGGCCTGGTTAGTACTTGGATGGGAGACCACCTGGGAATACAAGGTGCTGTAGATATTTTTATACTGCCAACACCGTTCTGTTGATGCATTCCATTTTCAAACGTATTCATTTATGAACCAGTAGTTAGAAGTAGAAAAGTTCTAACAGAAACCACAAAGCTCATCTACAGCCACACCACACTGGATACGCCCAATCTCATCTGATCTTGGAAGCTAAGCAGTGTTGGGCCTGGTTAGTACTTGGATGGGAGACCACCTGGGAATACAAGGTGCTGTAGTTATTTTTATACTGCCAACACCGTTCTGTTGATGCATTCCATTTTCAAACGTATTCATTTATGAACCAGTAGTTAGAAGTAGAAAAGTTCTAACAGAAACCACAAAGCTCATCTACAGCCACACCACACTGGGTACGCCCAATCTCATCTGATCTTGGAAGCTAAGCAGTGTTGGGCCTGGTTAGTACTTGGATGGGAGACCACCTTGGAATACAAGGTGCTGTAGATATTTTTATACTGCCAACACCGTTCTGTTGATGCATTCCATTTTCAAACGTATTCATTTATGAACCAGTAGTTAGAAGTAGAAAAGTTCTAACAGAAACCACAAAGCTCATCTACAGCCACACCACACTGGATACGCCCAATCTCATCTGATCTTGGAAGCTAAGCAGTGTTGGGCCTGGTTAGTACATGGATGGGAGACCACCTGGGAATACAAGGTGCTGTAGATAATTTTATACTGCCAACACCGTTCTGTTGATGCATTCCATTTTAAAACATATTCATTTATGAACCAGTAGTTAGAAGTAGAAAAGTTCTAACAGAAACCAAAAAGTTCATTTACAGCAACACCACACTGGATACGCCCAATCTCATCTGGTCTTGGAAGCTAAGCAGTGTTGGGCCTGGTTAGTACTTGGATGGGAGACCACCTGGGAATACAAGGTGCTGTAGATATTTTTATACTGCCAACACCGTTCTGTTGATGCATTCCATTTTCAAACGTATTCATTTATGAACCAGTAGTTAGAAGTAGAAATGTTCTAACAGAAACCACAAAGCTCATCTACAGCCACACCACACTGGATACGCCCAATCTCATCTGATCTTGGAAGCTAAGCAGTGTTGGGCCTGGTTAGTACTTGGATGGGAGACCACCTGGGAATACAAGGTGCTGTAGGTATTTTTATACTGCCAACACCGTTCTGTTGATGCATTCCATTTTCAAACGTATTCATTTATGAACCAGTAGTTAGAAGTAGAAAAGTTCTAACAGAAACCACAAAGCTCATCTACAGCCACACCACACTGGATACGCCCAATCTCATCTGATCTTGAAAGCTAAGCAGTGTTGGGCCTGGTTAGTACTTGGATGGGAGACCACCTGGGAATACAAGGTGCAGTAGATAATTTTATACTGCCAACACCGTTCTGTTGATGCATTCCATTTTAAAACGTATTCATTTATGAACCAGTAGTTAGAAGTAGAAAAGTTCTAACAGAAACCAAAAAGTTCATCTACAGCCACACCACACTGGATACGCCCAATCTCATCTGATCTTGGAAGCTAAGCAGTGTTGGGCCTGGTTAGTACTTGGATGGGAGACCACCTCGGAATACAAGGTGCTGTAGATATTTTTATACTGCCAACACCGTTCTGTTGATGCATTCCATTTTAAAACGTATTCATTTATGAACCAGTAGTTAGAAGTAGAAAAGTTCTAACAGAAACCAGAAAGTTTATCTACAGCAACACCACACTGGATACGCCCTATCTCATCTGATCTTGGAAGCTAAGCAGTGTTGGGCCTGGTTAGTACTTGGATGGGAGACCACCTGGGAATACAAGGTGCTGTAGATATTTTTATACTGCCAACACCGTTCTGTTGATGCATTCCATTTTAAAACGTATTCATTTATGAACCAGTAGTTAGAAGTAGAAAAGTTCTAACAGAAACCACAAAGCTCATCTACAGCCACACCACACTGGATACGCCCAATCTCATCTGATCTTGGAAGCTAAGCAGTGTTGGGCCTGGTTAGTACTTGGATGGGAGACCACCTCGGAATACAAGGTGCTGTAGATAATTTTATACTGCCAACACCGTTCTGTTGATGCATTCCATTTTAAAACGTATTCATTTATGAACCAGTAGTTAGAAGTAGAAAAGTTCTAACAGAAACCATAAAGCTCATCTACAGCCACACCACACTGGATACGCCCAATCTCATCTGATCTTGGAAGCTAAGCAGTGTTGGGCCTGATTAGTACTTGGATGGGAGACCACCTCGGAATACAAGGTGCTGTAGATATTTTTATACTGCCAACACCGTTCTGTTGATTCATTCCATTTTAAAACGTATTCATTTATGAACCAGTAGTTAGAAGTAGAAAAGTTCTAACAGAAACCAGAAAGTTCATCTACAGCAACACCACACTGGATACGCCCAATCTCATCTGATCTTGGAAGCTAAGCAGTGTTGGGCCTGGTTAGTACTTGGATGGGAGACCACCTGGGAATACAAGGTGCTGTAGATAATTTTATACTGCCAACACCGTTCTGTTGATGCATTCCATTTTAAAACGTATTCATTTATGAACCAGTAGTTAGAAGTAGAAAAGTTCTAACAGAAACCACAAAGCTCATCTACAGCCACACCACACTTGGTACGCCCAATCTCATCTGATCTTGGAAGCTAAGCAGTGTTGGGCCTGGTTAGTACTTGGATGGGAGACCACCTGGGAATACAAGGTGCTGTAGATATTTTTATACTGCCAACACCGTTCTGTTGATGCATTCCATTTTCAAACGTATTCATTTATGAACCAGTAGTTAGAAGTAGAAAAGTTCTAACAGAAACCACAAATCTCATCTACAGCCACACCACACTGGATACGCCCAATCTCATCTGATCTTGAAAGCTAAGCAGTGTTGGGCCTGGTTAGTACTTGGATGGGAGACCACCTGGGAATACAAGGTGCTGTAGATAATTTTATACTGCCAACACCGTTCTGTTGATGCATTCCATTTTAAAACGTATTCATTTATGAACCAGTAGTTAGAAGTAGAAAAGTTCTAACAGAAACCAAAAAGTTCATCTACAGCCACACCACACTGGATACGCCCAATCTCATCTGATCTTGGAAGCTAAGCAGTGTTGGGCCTGGTTAGTACTTGGATGGGAGACCACCTCGGAATACAAGATGCTGTAGATATTTTTATACTGCCAACACCGTTCTGTTGATGCATTCCATTTTAAAACGTATTCATTTATGAACCAGTAGTTAGAAGTAGAAAAGTTCTAACAGAAACCAGAAAGTTCATCTACAGCAACACCACACTGGATACGCCCTATCTCATCTGATCTTGGAAGCTAAGCAGTGTTGGGCCTGGTTAGTACTTGGATGGGAGACCACCTGGGAATACAAGGTGCTGTAGATATTTTTATACTGCCAACACCGTTCTGTTGATGCATTCCATTTTAAAACGTATTCATTTATGAACCAGTAGTTAGAAGTAGAAAAGTTCTAACAGAAACCACAAAGCTCATCTACAGCCACACCACACTGGATACGCCCAATCTCATCTGATCTTGGAAGCTAAGCAGTGTTGGGCCTGGTTAGTACTTGGATGGGAGACCACCTCGGAATACAAGGTGCTGTAGATAATTTTATACTGCCAACACCGTTCTGTTGATGCATTCCATTTTCAAACGTATTCATTTATGAACCAGTAGTTAGAAGTAGAAAAGTTCTAACAGAAACCATAAAGCTCATCTACAGCCACACCACACTGGATACGCCCAATCTCATCTGATCTTGGAAGCTAAGCAGTGTTGGGCCTGGTTAGTACTTGGATGGGAGACCACCTCGGAATACAAGGTGCTGTAGATATTTTTATACTGCCAACACTGTTCTGTTGATTCATTCCATTTTAAAACGTATTCATTTATGAACCAGTAGTTAGAAGTAGAAAAGTTCTAACAGAAACCAGAAAGTTCATCTACAGCAACACCACACTGGATACGCCCAATCTCATCTGATCTTGGAAGCTAAGCAGTGTTGGGCCTGGTTAGTACTTGGATGGGAGACCACCTGGGAATACAAGGTGCTGTAGATGTTTTTATACTGCCATCACCGTTCTGTTGATGCATTCCATTTTCAAACGTATTCATTTATGAACCTGTAGTTAGAAGTAGAAAAGTTCTAACAGAAACCAGAAAGTTCATCTACAGCAACACCACACTGGATACGCCCAATCTCATCTGATCTTGGAAGCTAAGCAGTGTTGGGCCTGGTTAGTACTTGGATGGGAGACCACAAGGGAATACAAGGTGCTGTAGATATTTTTATACTGCCAACACCGTTCTGTTGATGCATTCCATTTTCAAATGTATTCATTTATGAACCAGTAGTTAGAAGTAGAAAAGTTCTAACAGAAACCACAAAGCTCATCTACAGCCACACCACACTTGGTACGCCCAATCTCATCTGATCTTGGAAGCTAAGCAATGTTGGGCCTGGTTAGTACTTGGATGGGAGACCACCTGGGAATACAAGGTGCTGTAGATATTTTTATACTGCCAACACCGTTCTGTTGATGCATTCCATTTTCAAACGTATTCATTTATGAACCAGTAGTTAGAAGTAGAAAAGTTCTAACAGAAACCACAAAGCTCATCTACAGCCACACCACACTGGATACGCCCAATCTCATCTGATCTTGAAAGCTAAGCAGTGTTGGGCCTGGTTAGTACTTGGATGGGAGACCACCTGGGAATACAAGGTGCTGTAGATAATTTTATACTGCCAACACCGTTCTGTTGATGCATTCCATTTTAAAACGTATTCATTTATGAACCAGTAGTTAGAAGTAGAAAAGTTCTAACAGAAACCAAAAAGTTCATCTACAGCCACACCACACTGGATACGTCCAATCTCATCTGATCTTGGAAGCTTAGCAGTGTTGGGCCTGGTTAGTACTTGGATGGGAGACCACCTGGGAATACAAGGTGCTGTAGATATTTTTATACTGCCAACACCGTTCTGTTGATGCATTCCATTTTCAAACGTATTCATTTATGAACCAGTAGTTAGAAGTAGAAAAGTTCTAACAGAAACCACGAAGCTCATCTACTGCCACACCACACTGGATACGCCCAATCTCATCTGATCTTGGAAGCTAAGCAGTGTTGGGCCTGGTTAGTACTTGGATGGGAGACCACCTGGGGATACAAGGTGCTGTAGATATTTTTATACTACCAACACCGTTCTGTTGAGGCATTCCATTTTCAAACGTGTTCATTTATGAAACAGTAGTTAGAAGTAGAAAAGTTCTAACAGAAACCATAAAGCTCATCTACAGCCACACCACACTGGATACGCCCAATCTCATCTGATCTTGGAAGCTAAGCAGTGTTGGGCCTGGTTAGTACTTGGATGGGAGACCACCTCGGAATATAAGGTGCTGTAGATATTCTTATACTGCCAACACCGTTCTGTTGATGCATTCCATTTTAAAACGTATTCATTTATGAACCAGTAGTTAGAAGTAGAAAAGTTCTAACAGAAACCAGAAAGTTCATCTATAGCAACACCACACTGGATACGCCCAATCTCATCTGATCTTGGAAGCTAAGCAGTGTTGGGCCTGGTTAGTACTTGGATGGGAGACCACCTGGGAATACAAGGTGCTGTAGATATTTTTATACTGCCAACACCGTTCTGTTGATGCATTCCATTTTAAAACGTATTCATTTATGAACCAGTAGTTAGAAGTAGAAAAGTTCTAACAGAAACCACAAAGCTCATCTACAGCCACACCACACTGGATACGCCCAATCTCATCTGATCTTGGAAGCTAAGCAGTGTTGGGCATGGTTAGTACTTGGATGGGAGACGACCTCGGAATACAAGGTGCTGTAGATATTTTTATACTGCCAACACCGTTCTGTTGATGCATTCCATTTTAAAACGTATTCATTTATGAACCAGTAGTTAGAAGTAGAAAAGTTCTAACAGAAACCAGAAAGTTCATCTACAGCAACACCACACTGGATACGCCCAATCTCATCTGATCTTGGAAGCTAAGCAGTGTTGGGCCTGGTTAGTACTTGGATGGGAGACCACCTGGGAATACAAGGTGCTGTAGATGTTTTTATACTGCCATCACCGTTCTGTTGATGCATTCCATTTTCAAACGTATTCATTTATGAACCAGTAGTTAGAAGTAGAAAAGTTCTAACAGAAACCAGAAAGTTCATCTACAGCAACACCACACTGGATACGCCCAATCTCATCTGATCTTGGAAGCTAAGCAGTGTTGGGCCTGGTTAGTACTTGGATGGGAGACCACAAGGGAATACAAGGTGCTGTAGATATTTTTATACTGCCAACACCGTTCTGTTGATGCATTCCATTTTCAAACGTATTCATTTATGAACCAGTAGTTAGAAGTAGAAAAGTTCTAACAGAAACCACAAAGCTCATCTACAGCCACACCACACTTGGTACGCCCAATCTCATCTGATCTTGGAAGCTAAGCAGTGTTGGGCCTGGTTAGTACTTGGATGGGAGACCACCTGGGAATACAAGGTGCTGTAGATATTTTTATACTGCCAACACCGTTCTGTTGATGCATTCCATTTTCAAACGTATTCATTTATGAACCAGTAGTTAGAAGTAGAAAAGTTCTAACAGAAACCACAAAGCTCATCTACAGCCACACCACACTGGATACGCCCAATCTCATCTGATCTTGAAAGCTAAGCAGTGTTGGGCCTGGTTAGTACTTGGATGGGAGACCACCTGGGAATACAAGGTGCTGTAGATAATTTTATACTGCCAACACCGTTCTGTTGATGCATTCCATTTTAAAACGTATTCATTTATGAACCAGTAGTTAGAAGTAGAAAAGTTCTAACAGAAACCAAAAAGTTCATCTACAGCCACACCACACTGGATACGTCCAATCTCATCTGATCTTGGAAGCTTAGCAGTGTTGGGCCTGGTTAGTACTTGGATGGGAGACCACCTGGGAATACAAGGTGCTGTAGATATTTTTATACTGCCAACACCGTTCTGTTGATGCATTCCATTTTCAAACGTATTCATTTATGAACCAGTAGTTAGAAGTAGAAAAGTTCTAACAGAAACCACGAAGCTCATCTACTGCCACACCACACTGGATACGCCCAATCTCATCTGATCTTGGAAGCTAAGCAGTGTTGGGCCTGGTTAGTACTTGGATGGGAGACCACCTGGGGATACAAGGTGCTGTAGATATTTTTATACTACCAACACCGTTCTGTTGAGGCATTCCATTTTCAAACGTGTTCATTTATGAAACAGTAGTTAGAAGTAGAAAAGTTCTAACAGAAACCATAAAGCTCATCTACAGCCACACCACACTGGATACGCCCAATCTCATCTGATCTTGGAAGCTAAGCAGTGTTGGGCCTGGTTAGTACTTGGATGGGAGACCACCTCGGAATATAAGGTGCTGTAGATATTCTTATACTGCCAACACCGTTCTGTTGATGCATTCCATTTTAAAACGTATTCATTTATGAACCAGTAGTTAGAAGTAGAAAAGTTCTAACAGAAACCAGAAAGTTCATCTATAGCAACACCACACTGGATACGCCCAATCTCATCTGATCTTGGAAGCTAAGCAGTGTTGGGCCTGGTTAGTACTTGGATGGGAGACCACCTGGGAATACAAGGTGCTGTAGATATTTTTATACTGCCAACACCGTTCTGTTGATGCATTCCATTTTAAAACGTATTCATTTATGAACCAGTAGTTAGAAGTAGAAAAGTTCTAACAGAAACCACAAAGCTCATCTACAGCCACACCACACTGGATACGCCCAATCTCATCTGATCTTGGAAGCTAAGCAGTGTTGGGCATGGTTAGTACTTGGATGGGAGACGACCTCGGAATACAAGGTGCTGTAGATATTTTTATACTGCCAACACCGTTCTGTTGATGCATTCCATTTTAAAATGTATTCATTTATGAACCAGTAGTTAGAAGTAGAAAAGTTCTAACAGAAACCACAAAGCTCATCTACAGCCACACCACACTGGATACGCCCAATCTCATCTGATCTTGGAAGCTAAGCAGTGTTGGATCTGGTTAGTACTTGGATGGGAGACCACCTGGGAATACAAGGTGCTGTAGATATTTTTATACTACCAACACCGTTCTGTTGATGCATTCCATTTTCAAACGTATTCATTTATGAAACAGTAGTTAGAAGTAGAAAAGTTCTAACAGAAACCATAAAGCTCATCTACAGCCACACCTCACTGGATACGCCCAATCTCATCTGATCTTGGAAGCTGAGCAGTGTTGGGCCTGGTTAGTACTTGGATGGGAGACCACCTGGGAATACAAGGTGCTGTAGATATTTTTATACTGCCAACACCGTTCTGTTGATGCATTCCATTTTCAAACGTATTCATTTATGAACCAGTAGTTAGAAGTAGAAAAGTTCTAACAGAAACCACAAAGCTCATCTACAGCCACACCACACTGGGTACGCCCAATCTCATCTGATCTTGGAAGCTAAGCAGTGTTGGGCCTGGTTAGTACTTGGATGGGAGACCACCTGGGAATACAAGGTGCTGTAGATATTTTTATACTGCAAACACCATTCTGTTGATGCATTCCATTTTCAAACGTATTCATTTATGAACCAGTAGTTAGAAGTAGAAAAGTTCTAACAGAAACCACAAAGCTCATCTACAGCCACACCACACTGGATACACCCAATCTCATCTGATCTTGAAAGCTAAGCAGTGTTGGGCCTGGTTAGTACTTGGATGGGAGACTACGTGGGAATACACGGTGATGTAGATAATTTTATACTGCCAACACCGTTCTGTTGATGCATTCCATTTTAAAACGTATTCATTTATGAACCAGTAGTTAGAAGTAGAAAAGTTCTAACAGAAACCAAAAAGTTCATCTACAGCCACACCACACTGGATACGTCCAATCTCATCTGATCTTGGAAGCTTAGCAGTGTTGGGCCTGGTTAGTACTTGGATGGGAGACCACCTGGGAATACAAGGTGCTGTAGATATTTTTATACTGCCAACACCGTTCTGTTGATGCATTCCATTTTCAAACGTATTCATTTATGAACCAGTAGTTAGAAGTAGAAAAGTTCTAACAGAAACCTCAAAGCTCATTTACAGCCACACCACACTGGATACGCCCAATCTCATCTGATCTTGGAAGCTAAGCAGTGTTGGGTCTGGTAAGTACTTGGATGGGAGACCACCTGGGAATACAAGGTGCTGTAGATATTTTTATACTGCCAACACCGTTCTGTTGATGCATTCCATTTTCAAACGTATTCATTTATGAACCAGTAGTTAGAAGTAGAAAAGTTCTAACAGAAACCACAAAGCTCATCTACAGCCACACCACACTGGATACGCCCAATCTCATCTGAACTTGGAAGCTAAGCAGTGTTGGGCCTGGTTAGTACTTGGATGGGAGACCACCTGGGAATACAAGGTGCTGTAGATATTTTTATACTACCAACACCGTTCTGTTGAGGCATTCCATTTTCAAACGTGTTCATTTATGAACCAGTAGTTAGAAGTAGAAAAGTTCTAATAGAAACCACAAAGCTCATCTACAGCCACACCACACTTGGTACGCCCAATCTCATCTGATCTTGGAAGCTAAGCAGTGTTGGGCCTGGTTAGTACTTGGATGGGAGACCACCTGGGAATACAAGGTGCTGTAGATATTTTTATACTGCCAACACCGTTCTGTTGATGCATTCCATTTTCAAACGTATTCATTTATGAACCAGTAGTTAGAAGTAGAAAAGTTCTAACAGAAACCACAAAGCTCATCTACAGCCACACCACACTGGATACGCCCAATCTCATCTGATCTTGAAAGCTAAGCAGTGTTGGGCCTGGTTAGTACTTGGATGGGAGACCACCTGGGAATACAAGGTGCTGTAGATAATTTTATACTGCCAACACCGTTCTGTTGATGCATTCCATTTTAAAACGTATTCATTTATGAACCAGTAGTTAGAAGTAGAAAAGTTCTAACAGAAACCAAAAAGTTCATCTACAGCCACACCACACTGGATACGTCCAATCTCATCTGATCTTGGAAGCTTAGCAGTGTTGGGCCTGGTTAGTACTTGGATGGGAGACCACCTGGGAATACAAGGTGCTGTAGATATTTTTATACTGCCAACACCGTTCTGTTGATGCATTCCATTTTCAAACGTATTCATTTATGAACCAGTAGTTAGAAGTAGAAAAGTTCTAACAGAAACCACAAAGCTCATCTACAGCCACACCACACTGGATACGCCCAATCTCATCTGATCTTGAAAGCTAAGCAGTGTTGGGCCTGGTTAGTACTTGGATGGGAGACCACCTGGGAATACAAGGTGCTGTAGATAATTTTATACTGCCAACACCGTTCTGTTGATGCATTCCATTTTAAAACGTATTCATTTATGAACCAGTAGTTAGAAGTAGAAAAGTTCTAACAGAAACCAAAAAGTTCATCTACAGCCACACCACACTGGATACGCCCAATCTCATCTGATCTTGGAAGCTAAGCAGTGTTGGGCCTGGTTAGTACTTGGATGGGAGACCACCTCGGAATACAAGGTGCTGTAGATATTTTTATACTGCCAACACCGTTCTGTTGATGCATTCCATTTTAAAACGTATTCATTTATGAACCAGTAGTTAGAAGTAGAAAAGTTCTAACAGAAACCAGAAAGTTCATCTACAGCAACACCACACTGGATACGCCCTATCTCATCTGATCTTGGAAGCTAAGCAGTGTTGGGCCTGGTTAGTACTTGGATGGGAGACCACCTGGGAATACAAGGTGCTGTAGATATTTTTATACTGCCAACACCGTTCTGTTGATGCATTCCATTTTAAAACGTATTAATTTATGAACCAGTAGTTAGAAGTAGAAAAGTTCTAACAGAAACCACAAAGCTCATCTACAGCCACACCACACTGGATACGCCCAATCTCATCTGATCTTGGAAGCTAAGCAGTGTTGGGCCTGGTTAGTACTTGGATGGGAGACCACCTCGGAATACAAGGTGCTGTAGATAATTTTATACTGCCAACACCGTTCTGTTGATGCATTCCATTTTAAAACGTATTCATTTATGAACCAGTAGTTAGAAGTAGAAAAGTTCTAACAGAAACCATAAAGCTCATCTACAGCCACACCACACTGGATACGCCCAATCTCATCTGATCTTGGAAGCTAAGCAATGTTGGGCCTGGTTAGTACTTGGATGGGAGACCACCTGGGAATACAAGGTGCTGTAGATATTTTTATACTGCCAACACCGTTCTGTTGATTCATTCCATTTTAAAACGTATTCATTTATGAACCAGTAGTTAGAAGTAGAAAAGTTCTAACAGAAACCACAAAGCTCATCTACAGCCACACCACACTTGGTACGCCCAATCTCATCTGATCTTGGAAGCTAAGCAGTGTTGGGCCTGGTTAGTACTTGGATGGGAGACCACCTGGGAATACAAGGTGCTGTAGATATTTTTATACTGCCAACACCGTTCTGTTGATGCATTCCATTTTCAAACGTATTCATTTATGAACCAGTAGTTAGAAGTAGAAAAGTTCTAACAGAAACCACAAAGCTCATCTACAGCCACACCACACTGGATACGCCCAATCTCATCTGATCTTGGAAGCTAAGCAGTGTTGGGCCTGGTTAGTACTTGGATGGGAGACCACCTCGGAATACAAGGTGCTGTAGATATTTTTATACTGCCAACACCGTTCTGTTGATGCATTCCATTTTAAAACGTGTTCATTTATGAACCAGTAGTTAGAAGTAGAAAAGTTCTAACAGAAACCAGAAAGTTCATCTACAGCAACACCACACTGGATACGCCCTATCTCATCTGATCTTGGAAGCTAAGCAGTGTTGGGCCTGGTTAGTACTTGGATGGGAGACCACCTGGGAATACAAGGTGCTGTAGATATTTTTATACTGCCAACACCGTTCTGTTGATGCATTCCATTTTAAAACGTATTCATTTATGAACCAGTAGTTAGAAGTAGAAAAGTTCTAACAGAAACCACAAAGCTCATCTACAGCCACACCACACTGGATACGCCCAATCTCATCTGATCTTGGAAGCTAAGCAGTGTTGGGCCTGGTTAGTACTTGGATGGGAGACCACCTCGGAATACAAGGTGCTGTAGATAATTTTATACTGCCAACACCGTTCTGTTGATGCATTCCATTTTAAAACGTATTCATTTATGAACCAGTAGTTAGAAGTAGAAAAGTTCTAACAGAAACCATAAAGCTCATCTACAGCCACACCACACTGGATACGCCCAATCTCATCTGATCTTGGAAGCTAAGCAGTGTTGGGCTTGGTTAGTACTTGGATGGGAGACCACCTCGGAATACAAGGTGCTGTAGATATTTTTATACTGCCAACACCGTTCTGTTGATTCATTCCATTTTAAAACGTATTCATTTATGAACCAGTAGTTAGAAGTAGAAAAGTTCTAACAGAAACCAGAAAGTTCATCTACAGCAACACCACACTGGATACGCCCAATCTCATCTGATCTTGGAAGCTAAGCAGTGTTGGGCCTGGTTAGTACTTGGATGGGAGACCACCAGGGAATACAAGGTGCTGTAGATATTTTTATACTGCCAACACCGTTCTGTTGATGCATTCCATTTTCAAACGTATTCATTTATGAACCAGTAGTTAGAAGTAGAAAAGTTCTAACAGAAACCACAAAGCTCATCTACAGCCACACCACACTTGGTACGCCCAATCTCATCTGATCTTGGAAGCTAAGCAGTGTTGGGCCTGGTTAGTACTTGGATGGGAGACCACCTGGGAATACAAGGTGCTGTAGATATTTTTATACTGCCAACACCGTTCTGTTGATGCATTCCATTTTCAAACGTATTCATTTATGAACCAGTAGTTAGAAGTAGAAAAGTTCTAACAGAAACCACAAAGCTCATCTACAGCCACACCACACTGGATACGCCCAATCTCATCTGATCTTGAAAGCTAAGCAGTGTTGGGCCTGGTTAGTACTTGGATGGGAGACCACCTGGGAATACAAGGTGCTGTAGATAATTTTATACTGCCAACACCGTTCTGTTGATGCATTCCATTTTAAAACGTATTCATTTATGAACCAGTAGTTAGAAGTAGAAAAGTTCTAACAGAAACCACAAAGCTCATCTACAGCCACACCACACTTGGTACGCCCAATCTCATCTGATCTTGGAAGCTAAGCAGTGTTGGGCCTGGTTAGTACTTGGATGGGAGACCACCTGGGAATACAAGGTGCTGTAGATATTTTTATACTGCCAACACCGTTCTGTTGATGCATTCCATTTTCAAACGTATTCATTTATGAACCAGTAGTTAGAAGTAGAAAAGTTCTAACAGAAACCACAAAGCTCATCTACAGCCACACCACACTGGATACGCCCAATCTCATCTGATCTTGGAAGCTAAGCAGTGTTGGGCCTGGTTAGTACTTGGATGGGAGACCACCTCGGAATACAAGGTGCTGTAGATATTTTTATACTGCCAACACCGTTCTGTTGATGCATTCCATTTTAAAACGTGTTCATTTATGAACCAGTAGTTAGAAGTAGAAAAGTTCTAACAGAAACCAGAAAGTTCATCTACAGCAACACCACACTGGATACGCCCTATCTCATCTGATCTTGGAAGCTAAGCAGTGTTGGGCCTGGTTAGTACTTGGATGGGAGACCACCTGGGAATACAAGGTGCTGTAGATATTTTTATACTGCCAACACCGTTCTGTTGATGCATTCCATTTTAAAACGTATTCATTTATGAACCAGTAGTTAGAAGTAGAAAAGTTCTAACAGAAACCACAAAGCTCATCTACAGCCACACCACACTGGATACGCCCAATCTCATCTGATCTTGGAAGCTAAGCAGTGTTGGGCCTGGTTAGTACTTGGATGGGAGACCACCTCGGAATACAAGGTGCTGTAGATAATTTTATACTGCCAATACCGTTCTGTTGATGCATTCCATTTTAAAACGTATTCATTTATGAACCAGTAGTTAGAAGTAGAAAAGTTCTAACAGAAACCATAAAGCTCATCTACAGCCACACCACACTGGATACGCCCAATCTCATCTGATCTTGGAAGCTAAGCAGTGTTGGGCCTGGTTAGTACTTGGATGGGAGACCACCTCGGAATACAAGGTGCTGTAGATATTTTTATACTGCCAACACCGTTCTGTTGATTCATTCCATTTTAAAACGTATTCATTTATGAACCAGTAGTTAGAAGTAGAAAAGTTCTAACAGAAACCAGAAAGTTCATCTACAGCAACACCACACTGGATACGCCCAATCTCATCTGATCTTGGAAGCTAAGCAGTGTTGGGCCTGGTTAGTACTTGGATGGGAGACCACCAGGGAATACAAGGTGCTGTAGATATTTTTATACTGCCAACACCGTTCTGTTGATGCATTCCATTTTCAAACGTATTCATTTATGAACCAGTAGTTAGAAGTAGAAAAGTTCTAACAGAAACCACAAAGCTCATCTACAGCCACACCACACTTGGTACGCCCAATCTCATCTGATCTTGGAAGCTAAGCAGTGTTGGGCCTGGTTAGTACTTGGATGGGAGACCACCTGGGAATACAAGGTGCTGTAGATATTTTTATACTGCCAACACCGTTCTGTTGATGCATTCCATTTTCAAACGTATTCATTTATGAACCAGTAGTTAGAAGTAGAAAAGTTCTAACAGAAACCACAAAGCTCATCTACAGCCACACCACACTGGATACGCCCAATCTCATCTGAACTTGGAAGCTAAGCAGTGTTGGGCCTGGTTAGTACTTGGATGGGAGACCACCTGGGAATACAAGGTGCTGTAGATATTTTTATACTACCAACACCGTTCTGTTGAGGCATTCCATTTTCAAACGTGTTCATTTATGAACCAGTAGTTAGAAGTAGAAAAGTTCTAATAGAAACCACAAAGCTCATCTACAGCCACACCACACTTGGTACGCCCAATCTCATCTGATCTTGGAAGCTAAGCAGTGTTGGGCCTGGTTAGTACTTGGATGGGAGACCACCTGGGAATACAAGGTGCTGTAGATATTTTTATACTGCCAACACCGTTCTGTTGATGCATTCCATTTTCAAACGTATTCATTTATGAACCAGTAGTTAGAAGTAGAAAAGTTCTAACAGAAACCACAAAGCTCATCTACAGCCACACCACACTGGATACGCCCAATCTCATCTGATCTTGAAAGCTAAGCAGTGTTGGGCCTGGTTAGTACTTGGATGGGAGACCACCTGGGAATACAAGGTGCTGTAGATAATTTTATACTGCCAACACCGTTCTGTTGATGCATTCCATTTTAAAACGTATTCATTTATGAACCAGTAGTTAGAAGTAGAAAAGTTCTAACAGAAACCAAAAAGTTCATCTACAGCCACACCACACTGGATACGCCCAATCTCATCTGATCTTGGAAGCTAAGCAGTGTTGGGCCTGGTTAGTACTTGGATGGGAGACCACCTCGGAATACAAGGTGCTGTAGATATTTTTATACTGCCAACACCGTTCTGTTGATGCATTCCATTTTAAAACGTATTCATTTATGAACCAGTAGTTAGAAGTAGAAAAGTTCTAACAGAAACCAGAAAGTTCATCTACAGCAACACCACACTGGATACGCCCTATCTCATCTGATCTTGGAAGCTAAGCAGTGTTGGGCCTGGTTAGTACTTGGATGGGAGACCACCTGGGAATACAAGGTGCTGTAGATATTTTTATACTGCCAACACCGTTCTGTTGATGCATTCCATTTTAAAACGTATTAATTTATGAACCAGTAGTTAGAAGTAGAAAAGTTCTAACAGAAACCACAAAGCTCATCTACAGCCACACCACACTGGATACGCCCAATCTCATCTGATCTTGGAAGCTAAGCAGTGTTGGGCCTGGTTAGTACTTGGATGGGAGACCACCTCGGAATACAAGGTGCTGTAGATAATTTTATACTGCCAACACCGTTCTGTTGATGCATTCCATTTTAAAACGTATTCATTTATGAACCAGTAGTTAGAAGTAGAAAAGTTCTAACAGAAACCATAAAGCTCATCTACAGCCACACCACACTGGATACGCCCAATCTCATCTGATCTTGGAAGCTAAGCAATGTTGGGCCTGGTTAGTACTTGGATGGGAGACCACCTGGGAATACAAGGTGCTGTAGATATTTTTATACTGCCAACACCGTTCTGTTGATTCATTCCATTTTAAAACGTATTCATTTATGAACCAGTAGTTAGAAGTAGAAAAGTTCTAACAGAAACCACAAAGCTCATCTACAGCCACACCACACTTGGTACGCCCAATCTCATCTGATCTTGGAAGCTAAGCAGTGTTGGGCCTGGTTAGTACTTGGATGGGAGACCACCTGGGAATACAAGGTGCTGTAGATATTTTTATACTGCCAACACCGTTCTGTTGATGCATTCCATTTTCAAACGTATTCATTTATGAACCAGTAGTTAGAAGTAGAAAAGTTCTAACAGAAACCACAAAGCTCATCTACAGCCACACCACACTGGATACGCCCAATCTCATCTGATCTTGGAAGCTAAGCAGTGTTGGGCCTGGTTAGTACTTGGATGGGAGACCACCTCGGAATACAAGGTGCTGTAGATATTTTTATACTGCCAACACCGTTCTGTTGATGCATTCCATTTTAAAACGTGTTCATTTATGAACCAGTAGTTAGAAGTAGAAAAGTTCTAACAGAAACCAGACAGTTCATCTACAGCAACACCACACTGGATACGCCCTATCTCATCTGATCTTGGAAGCTAAGCAGTGTTGGGCCTGGTTAGTACTTGGATGGGAGACCACCTGGGAATACAAGGTGCTGTAGATATTTTTATACTGCCAACACCGTTCTGTTGATGCATTCCATTTTAAAACGTATTCATTTATGAACCAGTAGTTAGAAGTAGAAAAGTTCTAACAGAAACCACAAAGCTCATCTACAGCCACACCACACTGGATACGCCCAATCTCATCTGATCTTGGAAGCTAAGCAGTGTTGGGCCTGGTTAGTACTTGGATGGGAGACCACCTCGGAATACAAGGTGCTGTAGATAATTTTATACTGCCAACACCGTTCTGTTGATGCATTCCATTTTAAAACGTATTCATTTATGAACCAGTAGTTAGAAGTAGAAAAGTTCTAACAGAAACCATAAAGCTCATCTACAGCCACACCACACTGGATACGCCCAATCTCATCTGATCTTGGAAGCTAAGCAGTGTTGGGCCTGGTTAGTACTTGGATGGGAGACCACCTCGGAATACAAGGTGCTGTAGATATTTTTATACTGCCAACACCGTTCTGTTGATTCATTCCATTTTAAAACGTATTCATTTATGAACCAGTAGTTAGAAGTAGAAAAGTTCTAACAGAAACCAGAAAGTTCATCTACAGCAACACCACACTGGATACGCCCAATCTCATCTGATCTTGGAAGCTAAGCAGTGTTGGGCCTGGTTAGTACTTGGATGGGAGACCACCTGGGAATACAAGGTGCTGTAGATGTTTTTATACTGCCAACACCGTTCTGTTGATGCATTCCATTTTCAAACGTATTCATTTATGAACCAGTAGTTAGAAGTAGAAAAGTTCTAACAGAAACCAGAAAGTTCATCTACAGCAACACCACACTGGATACGCCCAATCTCATCTGATCTTGGAAGCTAAGCAGTGTTGGGCCTGGTTAGTACTTGGATGGGAGACCACCAGGGAATACAAGGTGCTGTAGATATTTTTATACTGCCAACACCGTTCTGTTGATGCATTCCATTTTCAAACGTATTCATTTATGAACCAGTAGTTAGAAGTAGAAAAGTTCTAACAGAAACCACAAAGCTCATCTACAGCCACACCACACTTGGTACGCCCAATCTCATCTGATCTTGGAAGCTAAGCAGTGTTGGGCCTGGTTAGTACTTGGATGGGAGACCACCTGGGAATACAAGGTGCTGTAGATATTTTTATACTGCCAACACCGTTCTGTTGATGCATTCCATTTTCAAACGTATTCATTTATGAACCAGTAGTTAGAAGTAGAAAAGTTCTAACAGAAACCACAAAGCTCATCTACAGCCACACCACACTGGATACGCCCAATCTCATCTGATCTTGAAAGCTAAGCAGTGTTGGGCCTGGTTAGTACTTGGATGGGAGACCACCTGGGAATACAAGGTGCTGTAGATAATTTTATACTGCCAACACCGTTCTGTTGATGCATTCCATTTTAAAACGTATTCATTTATGAACCAGTAGTTAGAAGTAGAAAAGTTCTAACAGAAACCAAAAAGTTCATCTACAGCCACACCACACTGGATACGCCCAATCTCATCTGATCTTGGAAGCTAAGCAGTGTTGGGCCTGGTTAGTACTTGGATGGGAGACCACCTCGGAATACAAGATGCTGTAGATATTTTTATACTGCCAACACCGTTCTGTTGATGCATTCCATTTTCAAACGTATTCATTTATGAACCAGTAGTTAGAAGTAGAAAAGTTCTAACAGAAACCACGAAGCTCATCTACTGCCACACCACACTGGATACGCCCAATCTCATCTGATCTTGGAAGCTAAGCAGTGTTGGGCCTGGTTAGTACTTGGATGGGAGACCACCTGGGGATACAAGGTGCTGTAGATATTTTTATACTACCAACACCGTTCTGTTGAGGCATTCCATTTTCAAACGTGTTCATTTATGAAACAGTAGTTAGAAGTAGAAAAGTTCTAACAGAAACCATAAAGCTCATCTACAACCACACCACACTGGATACGCCCAATCTCATCTGATCTTGGAAACTAAGCAGTGTTGGGCCTGGTTAGTACTTGGATGGGAGACCACCTCGGAATATAAGGTGCTGTAGATATTCTTATACTGCCAACACCGTTCTGTTGATGCATTCCATTTTAAAACGTATTCATTTATGAACCAGTAGTTAGAAGTAGAAAAGTTCTAACAGAAACCAGAAAGTTCATCTATAGCAACACCACACTGGATACGCCCAATCTCATCTGATCTTGGAAGCTAAGCAGTGTTGGGCCTGGTTAGTACTTGGATGGGAGACCACCTGGGAATACAAGGTGCTGTAGATATTTTTATACTGCCAACACCGTTCTGTTGATGCATTCCATTTTAAAACGTATTCATTTATGAACCAGTAGTTAGAAGTAGAAAAGTTCTAACAGAAACCACAAAGCTCATCTACAGCCACACCACACTGGATACGCCCAATCTCATCTGATCTTGGAAGCTAAACAGTGTTGGGCATGGTTAGTACTTGGATGGGAGACGACCTCGGAATACAAGGTGCTGTAGATATTTTTATACTGCCAACACCGTTCTGTTGATGCATTCCATTTTAAAACGTATTCATTTATGAACCAGTAGTTAGAAGTAGAAAAGTTCTAACAGAAACCACAAAGCTCATCTACAGCCACACCACACTGGATACGCCCAATCTCATCTGATCTTGGAAGCTAAGCAGTGTTGGATCTGGTTAGTACTTGGATGGGAGACCACCTGGGAATACAAGGTGCTGTAGATATTTTTATACTACCAACACCGTTCTGTTGATGCATTCCATTTTCAAACGTATTCATTTATGAAACAGTAGTTAGAAGTAGAAAAGTTCTAACAGAAACCATAAAGCTCATCTACAGCCACACCTCACTGGATACGCCCAATCTCATCTGATCTTGGAAGCTGAGCAGTGTTGGGCCTGGTTAGTACTTGGATGGGAGACCACCTGGGAATACAAGGTGCTGTAGATATTTTTATACTGCCAACACCGTTCTGTTGATGCATTCCATTTTCAAACGTATTCATTTATGAACCAGTAGTTAGAAGTAGAAAAGTTCTAACAGAAACCACAAAGCTCATCTACAGCCACACCACACTGGGTACGCCCAATCTCATCTGATCTTGGAAGCTAAGCAGTGTTGGGCCTGGTTAGTACTTGGATGGGAGACCACCTGGGAATACAAGGTGCTGTAGATATTTTTATACTGCAAACACCATTCTGTTGATGCATTCCATTTTCAAACGTATTCATTTATGAACCAGTAGTTAGAAGTAGAAAAGTTCTAACAGAAACCACAAAGCTCATCTACAGCCACACCACACTGGATACGCCCAATCTCATCTGATCTTGAAAGCTAAGCAGTGTTGGGCCTGGTTAGTACTTGGATGGGAGACTACGTGGGAATACACGGTGATGTAGATAATTTTATACTGCCAACACCGTTCTGTTGATGCATTCCATTTTAAAACGTATTCATTTATGAACCAGTAGTTAGAAGTAGAAAAGTTCTAACAGAAACCAAAAAGTTCATCTACAGCCACACCACACTGGATACGTCCAATCTCATCTGATCTTGGAAGCTTAGCAGTGTTGGGCCTGGTTAGTACTTGGATGGGAGACCACCTGGGAATACAAGGTGCTGTAGATATTTTTATACTGCCAACACCGTTCTGTTGATGCATTCCATTTTCAAACGTATTCATTTATGAACCAGTAGTTAGAAGTAGAAAAGTTCTAACAGAAACCTCAAAGCTCATTTACAGCCACACCACACTGGATACGCCCAATCTCATCTGATCTTGGAAGCTAAGCAGTGTTGGGTCTGGTAAGTACTTGGATGGGAGACCACCTGGGAATACAAGGTGCTGTAGATATTTTTATACTGCCAACACCGTTCTGTTGATGCATTCCATTTTCAAACGTATTCATTTATGAACCAGTAGTTAGAAGTAGAAAAGTTCTAACAGAAACCACAAAGCTCATCTACAGCCATACCACACTGGATACGCCCAATCTCATCTGAACTTGGAAGCTAAGCAGTGTTGGGCCTGGTTAGTACTTGGATGGGAGACCACCTGGGAATACAAGGTGCTGTAGATATTTTTATACTACCAACACCGTTCTGTTGAGGCATTCCATTTTCAAACGTGTTCATTTATGAACCAGTAGTTAGAAGTAGAAAAGTTCTAATAGAAACCACAAAGCTCATCTACAGCCACACCACACTTGGTACGCCCAATCTCATCTGATCTTGGAAGCTAAGCAGTGTTGGGCCTGGTTAGTACTTGGATGGGAGACCACCTGGGAATACAAGGTGCTGTAGATATTTTTATACTGCCAACACCGTTCTGTTGATGCATTCCATTTTCAAACGTATTCATTTATGAACCAGTAGTTAGAAGTAGAAAAGTTCTAACAGAAACCACAAAGCTCATCTACAGCCACACCACACTGGATACGCCCAATCTCATCTGATCTTGAAAGCTAAGCAGTGTTGGGCCTGGTTAGTACTTGGATGGGAGACCACCTGGGAATACAAGGTGCTGTAGATAATTTTATACTGCCAACACCGTTCTGTTGATGCATTCCATTTTAAAACGTATTCATTTATGAACCAGTAGTTAGAAGTAGAAAAGTTCTAACAGAAACCAAAAAGTTCATCTACAGCCACACCACACTGGATACGCCCAATCTCATCTGATCTTGGAAGCTAAGCAGTGTTGGGCCTGGTTAGTACTTGGATGGGAGACCACCTCGGAATACAAGGTGCTGTAGATATTTTTATACTGCCAACACCGTTCTGTTGATGCATTCCATTTTAAAACGTATTCATTTATGAACCAGTAGTTAGAAGTAGAAAAGTTCTAACAGAAACCAGAAAGTTCATCTACAGCAACACCACACTGGATACGCCCAATCTCATCTGATCTTGGAAGCTAAGCAGTGTTGGGCCTGGTTAGTACTTGGATGGGAGACCACCTGGGAATACAAGGTGCTGTAGATATTTTTATACTGCCAACACCGTTCTGTTGATGCATTCCATTTTAAAACGTATTAATTTATGAACCAGTAGTTAGAAGTAGAAAAGTTCTAACAGAAACCACAAAGCTCATCTACAGCCACACCACACTGGATACGCCCAATCTCATCTGATCTTGGAAGCTAAGCAGTGTTGGGCCTGGTTAGTACTTGGATGGGAGACCACCTCGGAATACAAGGTGCTGTAGATAATTTTATACTGCCAACACCGTTCTGTTGATGCATTCCATTTTAAAACGTATTCATTTATGAACCAGTAGTTAGAAGTAGAAAAGTTCTAACAGAAACCATAAAGCTCATCTACAGCCACACCACACTGGATACGCCCAATCTCATCTGATCTTGGAAGCTAAGCAATGTTGGGCCTGGTTAGTACTTGGATGGGAGACCACCTCGGAATACAAGGTGCTGTAGATATTTTTATACTGCCAACACCGTTCTGTTGATTCATTCCATTTTAAAACGTATTCATTTATGAACCAGTAGTTAGAAGTAGAAAAGTTCTAACAGAAACCACAAAGCTCATCTACAGCCACACCACACTTGGTACGCCCAATCTCATCTGATCTTGGAAGCTAAGCAGTGTTGGGCCTGGTTAATACTTGGATGGGAGACCACCTGGGAATACAAGGTGCTGTAGATATTTTTATACTGCCAACACCGTTCTGTTGATGCATTCCATTTTAAAACGTATTCATTTATGAACCAGTAGTTAGAAGTAGAAAAGTTCTAACAGAAACCAGAAAGTTCATCTACAGCAACACCACACTGGATACGCCCAATCTCATCTGATCTTGGAAGCTAAGCAGTGTTGGGCCTGGTTAGTACTTGGATGGGAGACCACCTGGGAATACAAGGTGCTGTAGATGTTTTTATACTGCCAACACCGTTCTGTTGATGCATTCCATTTTCAAACGTATTCATTTATGAACCAGTAGTTAGAAGTAGAAAAGTTCTAACAGAAACCAGAAAGTTCATCTACAGCAACACCACACTGGATACGCCCAATCTCATCTGATCTTGGAAGCTAAGCAGTGTTGGGCCTGGTTAGTACTTGGATGGGAGACCACCTGGGAATACAAGGTGCTGTAGATATTTTTATACTGCCAACACCGTTCTGTTGATGCATTCCATTTTAAAACGTATTCATTTATGAACCAGTAGTTAGAAGTAGAAAAGTTCTAACAGAAACCACAAAGCTCATCTACAGCCACACCACACTGGATACGCCCAATCTCATCTGATCTTGGAAGCTAAGCAGTGTTGGGCCTGGTTAGTACTTGGATGGGAGACCACCTCGGAATACAAGGTGCTGTAGATAATTTTATACTGCCAACACCGTTCTGTTGATGCATTCCATTTTAAAACGTATTCATTTATGAACCAGTAGTTAGAAGTAGAAAAGTTCTAACAGAAACCAGAAAGTTCATCTACAGCAACACCACACTGGATACGCCCAATCTCATCTGATCTTGGAAGCTAAGCAGTGTTGGGCCTGGTTAGTACTTGGATGGGAGACCACCAGGGAATACAAGGTGCTGTAGATATTTTTATACTGCCAACACCGTTCTGTTGATGCATTCCATTTTCAAACGTATTCATTTATGAACCAGTAGTTAGAAGTAGAAAAGTTCTAACAGAAACCACAAAGCTCATCTACAGCCACACCACACTTGGTACGCCCAATCTCATCTGATCTTGGAAGCTAAGCAGTGTTGGGCCTGGTTAGTACTTGGATGGGAGACCACCTGGGAATACAAGGTGCTGTAGATATTTTTATACTGCCAACACCGTTCTGTTGATGCATTCCATTTTCAAACGTATTCATTTATGAACCAGTAGTTAGAAGTAGAAAAGTTCTAACAGAAACCACAAAGCTCATCTACAGCCACACCACACTGGATACGCCCAATCTCATCTGATCTTGAAAGCTAAGCAGTGTTGGGCCTGGTTAGTACTTGGATGGGAGACCACCTGGGAATACAAGGTGCTGTAGATAATTTTATACTGCCAACACCGTTCTGTTGATGCATTCCATTTTAAAACGTATTCATTTATGAACCAGTAGTTAGAAGTAGAAAAGTTCTAACAGAAACCAAAAAGTTCATCTACAGCCACACCACACTGGATACGTCCAATCTCATCTGATCTTGGAAGCTTAGCAGTGTTGGGCCTGGTTAGTACTTGGATGGGAGACCACCTGGGAATACAAGGTGCTGTAGATATTTTTATACTGCCAACACCGTTCTGTTGATGCATTCCATTTTCAAACGTATTCATTTATGAACCAGTAGTTAGAAGTAGAAAAGTTCTAACAGAAACCACGAAGCTCATCTACTGCCACACCACACTGGATACGCCCAATCTCATCTGATCTTGGAAGCTAAGCAGTGTTGGGCCTGGTTAGTACTTGGATGGGAGACCACCTCGGAATACAAGGTGCTGTAGATAATTTTATACTGCCAACACCGTTCTGTTGATGCATTCCATTTTAAAACGTATTCATTTATAAACCAGTAGTTAGAAGTAGAAAAGTTCTAACAGAAACCAGAAAGTTCATCTACAGCAACACCACACTGGATACGCCCAATCTCATCTGATCTTGGAAGCTAAGCAGTGTTGGGCCTGGTTAGTACTTGGATGGGAGACCACCAGGGAATACAAGGTGCTGTAGATATTTTTATACTGCCAACACCGTTCTGTTGATGCATTCCATTTTCAAACGTATTCATTTATGAACCAGTAGTTAGAAGTAGAAAAGTTCTAACAGAAACCACAAAGCTCATCTACAGCCACACCACACTTGGTACGCCCAATCTCATCTGATCTTGGAAGCTAAGCAGTGTTGGGCCTGGTTAGTACTTGGATGGGAGACCACCTGGGAATACAAGGTGCTGTAGATATTTTTATACTGCCAACACCGTTCTGTTGATGCATTCCATTTTCAAACGTATTCATTTATGAACCAGTAGTTAGAAGTAGAAAAGTTCTAACAGAAACCACAAAGCTCATCTACAGCCACACCACACTGGATACGCCCAATCTCATCTGATCTTGAAAGCTAAGCAGTGTTGGGCCTGGTTAGTACTTGGATGGGAGACCACCTGGGAATACAAGGTGCTGTAGATAATTTTATACTGCCAACACCGTTCTGTTGATGCATTCCATTTTAAAACGTATTCATTTATGAACCAGTAGTTAGAAGTAGAAAAGTTCTAACAGAAACCAAAAAGTTCATCTACAGCCACACCACACTGGATACGTCCAATCTCATCTGATCTTGGAAGCTAAGCAGTGTTGGGCCTGGTTAGTACTTGGATGGGAGACCACCTGGGGATACAAGGTGCTGTAGATATTTTTATACTACCAACACCGTTCTGTTGAGGCATTCCATTTTCAAACGTGTTCATTTATGAAACAGTAGTTAGAAGTAGAAAAGTTCTAACAGAAACCATAAAGCTCATCTACAGCCACACCACACTGGATACGCCCAATCTCATCTGATCTTGGAAGCTAAGCAGTGTTGGGCCTGGTTAGTACTTGGATGGGAGACAACCTCGGAATACAAGGTGCTGTAGATATTTATATACTGCCAACACCGTTCTGTTGATGCATTCCATTTTAAAACGTATTCATTTATGAACCAGTAGTTAGAAGTAGAAAAGTTCTAACAGAAACCAGAAAGTTCATCTACAGCAACACCACACTGGATACGCCCTATCTCATCTGATCTTGGAAGCTAAGCAGTGTTGGGCCTGGTTAGTACTTGGATGGGAGACCACCTGGGAATACAAGGTGCTGTAGATATTTTTATACTGCCAACACCGTTCTGTTGATGCATTCCATTTTAAAACGTATTAATTTATGAACCAGTAGTTAGAAGTAGAAAAGTTCTAACAGAAACCACAAAGCTCATCTACAGCCACACCACACTGGATACGCCCAATCTCATCTGATCTTGGAAGCTAAGCAGTGTTGGGCCTGGTTAGTACTTGGATGGGAGACCACCTCGGAATACAAGGTGCTGTAGATAATTTTATACTGCCAACACCGTTCTGTTGATGCATTCCATTTTAAAACGTATTCATTTATGAACCAGTAGTTAGAAGTAGAAAAGTTCTAACAGAAACCATAAAGCTCATCTACAGCCACACCACACTGGATACGCCCAATCTCATCTGATCTTGGAAGCTAAGCAGTGTTGGGCCTGGTTAGTACTTGGATGGGAGACCACCTCGGAATACAAGGTGCTGTAGATAATTTTATACTGCCAACACCGTTCTGTTGATGCATTCCATTTTAAAACGTATTCATTTATGAACCAGTAGTTAGAAGTAGAAAAGTTCTAACAGAAACCATAAAGCTCATCTACAGCCACACCACACTGGATACGCCCAATCTCATCTGATCTTGGAAGCTAAGCAGTGTTGGGCCTGGTTAGTATTTGGATGGGAGACCACCTCGGAATACAAGGTGCTGTAGATATTTTTATACTGCCAACACCGTTCTGTTGATTCATTCCATTTTAAAACGTATTCATTTATGAACCAGTAGTTAGAAGTAGAAAAGTTCTAACAGAAACCAGAAAGTTCATCTACAGCAACACCACACTGGATACGCCCAATCTCATCTGATCTTGGAAGCTAAGCAGTGTTGGGCCTGGTTAGTACTTGGATGGGAGACCACCTGGGAATACAAGGTGCTGTAGAAGTTTTTATACTGCCAACACCGTTCTGTTGATGCATTCCATTTTCAAACGTATTCATTTATGAACCAGTAGTTAGAAGTAGAAAAGTTCTAACAGAAACCAGAAAGTTCATCTACAGCAACACCACACTGGATACGCCCAATCTCATCTGATCTTGGAAGCTAAGCAGTGTTGGGCCTGGTTAGTACTTGGATGGGAGACCACCTCGGAATACAAGGTGCTGTAGATATTTTTATACTGCCAACACCGTTCTGTTGATGCATTCCATTTTAAAACGTATTCATTTATGAACCAGTAGTTAGAAGTAGAAAAGTTCTAACAGAAACCAGAAAGTTCATCTACAGCAACACCACACTGGATACGCCCTATCTCATCTGATCTTGGAAGCTAAGCAGTGTTGGGCCTGGTTAGTACTTGGATGGGAGACCACCTGGGAATACAAGGTGCTGTAGATATTTTTATACTGCCAACATCGTTCTGTTGATGCATTCCATTTTAAAACGTATTCATTTATGAACCAGTAGTTAGAAGTAGAAAAGTTCTAACAGAAACCACAAAGCTCATCTACAGCCACACCACACTGGATACGCCCAATCTCATCTGATCTTGGAAGCTAAGCAGTGTTGGGCCTGGTTAGTACTTGGATGGGAGACCACCTCGGAATACAAGGTGCTGTAGATAATTTTATACTGCCAACACCGTTCTGTTGATGCATTCCATTTTAAAACGTATTCATTTATGAACCAGTAGTTAGAAGTAGAAAAGTTCTAACAGAAACCATAAAGCTCATCTACAGCCACACCACACTGGATACGCCCAATCTCATCTGATCTTGGAAGCTAAGCAGTGTTGGGCCTGGTTAGTACTTGGATGGGAGACCACCTCGGAATACAAGGTGCTGTAGATATTTTTATACTGCCAACACCGTTCTGTTGATTCATTCCATTTTAAAACGTATTCATTTATGAACCAGTAGTTAGAAGTAGAAAAGTTCTAACAGAAACCAGAAAGTTCATCTACAGCAACACCACACTGGATACGCCCAATCTCATCTGATCTTGGAAGCTAAGCAGTGTTGGGCCTGGTTAGTACTTGGATGGGAGACCACCTGGGAATACAAGGTGCTGTAGATGTTTTTATACTGCCAACACCGTTCTGTTGATGCATTCCATTTTCAAACGTATTCATTTATGAACCAGTAGTTAGAAGTAGAAAAGTTCTAACAGAAACCAGAAAGTTCATCTACAGCAACACCACACTGGATACGCCCAATCTCATCTGATCTTGGAAGCTAAGCAGTGTTGGGCCTGGTTAGTACTTGGATGGGAGACCACCTGGGAATACAAGGTGCTGTAGATATTTTTATACTGCCAACACCGTTCTGTTGATGCATTCCATTTTCAAACGTATTCATTTATGAACCAGTAGTTAGAAGTAGAAAAGTTCTAACAGAAACCACAAAGCTCATCTACAGCCACACCACACTTGGTACGCCCAATCTCATCTGATCTTGGAAGCTAAGCAGTGTTGGGCCTGGTTAGTACTTGGATGGGAGACCACCTGGGAATACAAGGTGCTGTAGATATTTTTATACTGCCAACACCGTTCTGTTGATGCATTCCATTTTCAAACGTATTCATTTATGAACCAGTAGTTAGAAGTAGAAAAGTTCTAACAGAAACCACAAAGCTCATCTACAGCCACACCACACTGGATACGCCCAATCTCATCTGATCTTGAAAGCTAAGCAGTGTTGGGCCTGGTTAGTACTTGGATGGGAGACCACCTGGGAATACAAGGTGCTGTAGATAATTTTATACTGCCAACACCGTTCTGTTGATGCATTCCATTTTAAAACGTATTCATTTATGAACCAGTAGTTAGAAGTAGAAAAGTTCAAACAGAAACCAAAAAGTTCATCTACAGCCACACCACACTGGATACGCCCAATCTCATCTGATCTTGGAAGCTAAGCAGTGTTGGGCCTGGTTAGTACTTGGATGGGAGACCACCTCGGAATACAAGGTGCTGTAGATATTTTTATACTGCCAACACCGTTCTGTTGATGCATTCCATTTTAAAACGTATTCATTTATGAACCAGTAGTTAGAAGTAGAAAAGTTCTAACAGAAACCAGAAAGTTCATCTACAGCAACACCACAATGGATACGCCCTATCTCATCTGATCTTGGAAGCTAAGCAGTGTTGGCCCTGGTTAGTACTTGGATGGGAGACCACATGGGAATACAAGGTGCTGTAGATATTTTTATACTGCCAACACCGTTCTGTTGATGCATTCCATTTTAAAACGTATTCATTTATGAACCAGTAGTTAGAAGTAGAAAAGTTCTAACAGAAACCACAAAGCTCATCTACAGCCACACCACACTGGATACGCCCAATCTCATCTGATCTTGGAAGCTAAGCAGTGTTGGGCCTGGTTAGTACTTGGATGGGAGACCACCTCGGAATACAAGGTGCTGTAGATAATTTTATACTGCCAACACCGTTCTGTTGATGCATTCCATTTTAAAACGTATTCATTTATGAACCAGTAGTTAGAAGTAGAAAAGTTCTAACAGAAACCATAAAGCTCATCTACAGCCACACCACACTGGATACGCCCAATCTCATCTGATCTTGGAAGCTAAGCAGTGTTGGGCCTGGTTAGTACTTGGATGCGAGACCACCTCGGAATACAAGGTGCTGTAGATATTTTTATACTGCCAACACCGTTCTGTTGATTCATTCCATTTTAAAACGTATTCATTTATGAACCAGTAGTTAGAAGTAGAAAAGTTCTAACAGAAAACAGAAAGGTCATCTACAGCAACACCACACTGGATACGCCCAATCTCATCTGATCTTGGAAGCTAAGCAGTGTTGGGCCTGGTTAGTACTTGGATGGGAGACCACCTGGGAATACAAAGTGCTGTAGATGTTTTTATTCTGCCAACACCGTTCTGTTGATGCATTCCATTTTCAAACGTATTCATTTATGAACCAGTAGTTAGAAGTAGAAAAGTTCTAACAGAAACCAGAAAGTTCATCTACAGCAACACCACACTGGATACGCCCAATCTCATCTGATCTTGAAAGCTAAGCAGTGTTGGGCCTGGTTAGTACTTGGATGGGAGACCACCAGGGAATACAAGGTGCTGTAGATATTTTTATACTGCCAACACCGTTCTGTTGATGCATTCCATTTTCAAACGTATTCATTTATGAACCAGTAGTTAGAAGTAGAAAAGTTCTAACAGAAACCACAAAGCTCATCTACAGCCACACCACACTTGGTACGCCCAATCTCATCTGATCTTGGAAGCTAAGCAGTGTTGGGCCTGGTTAGTACTTGGATGGGAGACCACCTGGGAATACAAGGTGCTGTAGATATTTTTATACTGCCAACACCGTTCTGTTGATGCATTCCATTTTCAAACGTATTAATTTATGAACCAGTAGTTAGAAGTAGAAAAGTTCTAACAGAAACCACAAAGCTCATCTACAGCCACACCACACTGGATACGCCCAATCTCATCTGATCTTGAAAGCTAAGCAGTGTTGGGCCTGGTTAGTACTTGGATGGGAGACCACCTCGGAATACAAGGTGCTGTAGATATTTTTATACTGCCAACACCGTTCTGTTGATGCATTCCATTTTAAAACGTATTCATTTATGAACCAGTAGTTAGAAGTAGAAAAGTTCTAACAGAAACCA